>NW_027267074.1:0-1000 GCF_963676685.1 Mytilus edulis
TGGGAGAAGGGAGAAGGGTACCCCCCTGTCCTCCCCCTCGTATTGGGCTATTCCAGAAATAATCCATACCCCCCTATAGTCCAAATAATTATGACGTCTTAAAAGGCTATTATAATTTTTTTCTTTGACGCCTTACATCGACGACGTTAATGTAAGGCGTCAAAGAAAAAAATTATAATAGCCTTTCAACAGGTCGGGACCACTACCTTATATGGAAATGCATAAATTAGCATACTTATGTTCTCGCACATGTAATTGTTTATTTACATGTGACGCAATTTATTTTTACCTAGGTTTTTGACCAATCCACTAAATGAGTTACAATGCATGATGGACTACTACGTGTTTACAATCAACCAAGAACACGTGTTATTTACTGAAAACAACACATTTTTTCGTGCAATGCGGGATTTCACAATTTCGCTTAGTTTTTCATTTTGTGTATCCTTATTTATAGTTCGTGATATAAAGTATTACTTCCATGCTCAGATTAACGAAGAGTTGTTTCTATGCGAAGAAAAAAGGGTTTGAATTACCCGATATATAGCCATTAACATCATGTTTGATGATGGCACAGAGATTTCATGTATTGTTCCACCAGAAGCAACGAAACAACTGCGAAAAAACACAATTACCCATGAGACAAACTTACTGGTGTAAAGTAAGCCGTCGATAACAGCCGGAGTACAGTAATGTTTGTATATATAGATAATTAAAGGCAAATATGGGATCCTTGAATTTTGTGTTCGTAAAAAAGGCGAAGAAATATTTACATACATGGCAGTGTTAACAAAATCTATAAGTATTTTTGTTGGTCACATTTCAGTATATGGGACTTCCAAATTGTTCCCTTTTTTTAAGGTAGTGAAGTAAGCAACTGTAGTTTCAGTTTGTTCGTTTTTTAACGGGCTCAGACATTTGACAAACTGAATAAAATCATTACAGCTGATTTCTTAAACCTACAAAGTAAAACTTTGGTTGGCTTGCTTGCTTTGTTTGT
>NW_027267075.1:0-51449 GCF_963676685.1 Mytilus edulis
AAAATAATACAAGACTAACAAAGGCCAGACGCTCCTGACTTGGGACAGGCGCAAAAATGTGGCGGGGTTAAACATGTTTGTGAGATCTCAACCCTCCCCCTTTACCTCTAACCAATGTAGAAAAGTAAACGCATAACAATACGCAAATGAAAATTCAGTTCAAGAGAAGTCCGAGTCTGATGTCAGAAGATGTAACCAAAGAAAATAAACAAAATGACAATAATACATAAATAACAACAGACTACTAGCAGTTAACTGACATGCCAGTTCGAGACTTCAATTAAGCTGACTGAAAGATTATGATTTCATCATATGAACATCAGGCACAATCCTTGCCGTTAGGGGTTAAGTATCATACCATCATAACATATACGAGAAGAACATAACCCGTGTCATGCCAACAACTGTTTTTAGAATAAATGTGATTAGTTCCGATGCAAAGACTTTATCAGTGACTCAATATTAACGCCAAAATATGCAATCTTTAATGACTTGACAACAATATCGTAATTATATCCCTTCTTAATAAGTCTATTCAAAGGTTTTGTAAGTTTCTGAGGTGAATACTGACACCTTTGTGCTTTATAAAGAATATTTCCATAAAAAAATGGATGTGAAATACCTGAACGTATTAGAAGTCTGCATGTTGAGCTATATTTACGAATGATGTCTTTATACCGATGATAAAATTTAGTAAATGTTTTGACTAGTTTATGATATCGAAAACCCTGGTGTAATAATTTTTCAGTAATAAATAAATTTCTCTCGTTAAAATCTAAAACATTGTTACATACACGAGCGAATCGTACAGGTTGAGCTATATAAACAACGGCAGATGGTGACAAGGGAACGTCACCATCTTAAAACGGATAATTAACGATAGGAAATGAAAAATCATCCCTTTTATCATAAATTTTAGTATTCAGCTTTCCATTAGTGATATAGATATCAAGATCGAGAAAAGGGCAGTGGTCATTGTTAGTATTAGCTTTATTTAAAGTAAGTTCAACAGGATAAATTTCATTAATATATATACTGAAGTCGTCATTATTGAGAGCCAAAATATCATCCAAGTATCTAAAAGTATTATTAAATTTGTTTATCAGATGTTGTTTCGATGGGTCTTTGCTTATTTTTGTCATAAATTGTAACTCATAACAATACAAAACAGGTCCGCAATAAGTGGTGCACAGTTAGTCCCCATTGGAACTCCGATAATCTGACGATATACGGAATCCCCAAGGCGAACACAAATGTTATCTAGTAAAAATTCAAGGGCATATATAGTATCAAAGCACGTCCAATTAACATAGTTTTTTTGTTTATTGCTACTAAAAATGACCTAAAAGAGTTTGAATATATATATTCACATTCTGATTTTTTGAATGCCCAATTAATTAGGTGTGTGAATTTTTTCTTAATGAGAATGTGAGGCAATGTGGTACATGTATACAGGGTAGAAAAATCAAAACTTTGAACAGATTCAAAATCACCAATAAAAGCATGTAATTCATCAAGTACTTCCAACGAGTTCTTGACACTCCAAAAGTAATTTATTCCACTATTTTCGAAGGCCTTATTTGAACAATTTATTATCAGGTTTTTAATTGTACCAAGTGTACTGATCAGAAGAATAGACAATTTAGTAGTTGAACAATGGCTTGAAGACGAAATAAATCTATATTTGTAAGGGGTTTTTGTTTAGCTTCGGAAGCCAATACATAGTTGGGACTTTCACTGTATTTGGCTCTGCTTGTAAAGCGGTGGCTAAAAGTTTATGTTTGTTACAGATTTCGTTTTCTGAAAATTGAGTCAGCTGGAATTTTGGTGAATTAGTGATTTCCTTTTTCAGAACCTCAATGTAAAATTTACGTCAAACAATAATAATATTATTAGCAGCTTTATCGGCGGGACAAAAACAAATTCCTTGGCTAGTTCTTGTAGTTTATGTTTGATACGAGAAATAGGTTTATTGTGGTTATTGTTAATAGTAAAATGTTCTTTAAAATGTTGAATACGTACATCAACTATCTTCATGACTGAATTAAAAAAAGAGTCCAAAGATTTTTTGTCAGCTTTTTCCCGTTTTATCCATTTCATACAGTAAGTATGGAGTGAGTCGTGGATGATATTACGACACTCATTCCAATTAATAATTGACGGGGGACGATATTTAGGTCCTTTACTGAGGAATGATTTTAACTCTCGGTCTTCAACGATGTTAAGATCTCCTGTTATAACATGGGAAATGGGTCCATAAATATATTCGGAATTACTGCAATTACATGAAGTAGGTGTATTGTCACTGATATTAACATCTTTACACAATTGATTATAATTAAACACAAATTTCCGGGTAGATTTCTTGTAAATATAACAAATAAGAGGTAGCTCAGTATTGTCAAAATATCCAGGAATTTGTTCTTTAACAGAATGGTCGTTAAATATACCGGCAATATTTACAAAATCAAAGCCTTTATTGACATACTTAATTTTAATAAAATGTTTTTTATGATCTCCAGGGCGATCAATTTTGGGAAATAATTTAGAATAACAATATGCCATAATAATTTGAACAATTTCATACTTAGGACTGCTATATGAAATTGTGTTGCAATCCTCCAAAATTTTATTTAACTTATTAACCGGTAACGAACAGAGTTTTGCTAACAGATAATGTCTGCCGTTGTTTTTTGAAATAGAAATTAGGTCCGAAATATTGGTATGATTGGCCCGAAATTTTCTTTGATTGCGATTTGTTCTACGACCGTGAGAACGATTTTTACGAACAGTTTTAGAAACTATATCCAAAATGTTAACGGAATTGGTTCTAAATAAAAACGAAAAAGACCATTATTTAATGATGATAATTTAATTTAGGTTTTATCTGTACATTTCTTTTCATTTCAATTCATAAAGCTTTGATAAATAATAAATAAAAAATGTATCAGTTGTACTTGAACGTTCGAATTTCACGGGTCGCCCTTTTTAATAAAATCAAACGAAACGAAAATTCCGTAATTTGTATTAGTTTATCATGTGACATTTTAAAGTTCAATCCATCAGCAAGTTTGATTGGTATTATCCGTCCGATCAGTCCGATCAGTCAATTACTTTTACTATAAGTCTGACGGATTGTTGACGTGAGTTTGACGCGAACTTGACTGTTTGGTGACTGATCGATGACCGCTGATTGATCGTTAAAACAGTAACGCCTAAGGTTGAAAGTACTGTATTATATTTTCTGTGGGAAAGATAACTAAATAAAAATGTATTTGGTATGACTGCGAATGCGGTAAATGCAAACCAGGTAAACAGAATGTTAGAATTTAATCAGTCACATAGGTACTCTTCCTCCTGTTCTCTCTCCTGGATTGACAGAGAGAAAGGGTCTGTTTTACATCCTGGTTGCTGTTTTATTGCTGTACCTTTATATTCTTGAATGAAAATTATGAAACCACATAATTGTTTTTCGAGATTTGGCAGTCAGTCCCATTTTCTTTCAAATGTTGTTATCAATATAATAATTATTAGTATTAATTTCTTATTCTTCTCCTACTTTTGAATTTTTATCATTATAATTATTACTATCACTATTATTATTGTTATTATTATTATTATTCAAATGTCTATTAAGACAGATTTAATACTTAATCCAATGTATCTTCTGACCTCATCGTCTTATAAGTTAACAAACGAAATGTTCATTCTGCTTGATTTAATAGTATACACTATTTTTTTGTAATTGGTGCTTTTTTCCATTTTGTTATTACATGATACATTTTTACTAATCTTTTAAATACATGAGCAATTTAATTTGTTATGTCGCAGTATAATATTGACTTTCACAGAATATTACCTTGTATAATCAATTCAAGTGAAGCAAGACTTCGGTATAAATCAGCATTTATTTAAATGTGCGTTGTAATATTATTTTTGCATGCCAATAAACATGACCAATGAGGATGTAATTACTAAAAGAAAAATGAAAAAAAGCCGGCTAAATTGTTTTCTCCAGTGATACAAACCAATAGCTGAAAATTTAAGAATGATATAAAGTTGTACTATATTTAGCGACTTACACAAATTTAGTAATCACTGAAAATACAAATTGTTAATAGTCATGTTTTGGTAATAAAGTATTCTAATGTTAAGGTTTGGTAACTTTATCAGCAAGAATCAAACATTGAATCAGAGTCTAGTACCTTACAGTTATAATATTTATGTCGATAGTTAACGATACTAAACTTCAAATTATCCAATCAAATATTATGAATCAATCAAAGCGTTTCTGTTGAAACCTTACTTATATTTGACACATATCATTAAGAGCCAGTCTGTGATAAAACCATGCAAAATGGTCCAAATCCAAAATATTCCAATCAGACTGATATTTTGTATTTTAGATACCTTATATGTAATAACTATTTGTGCAAAATATTTTGAAAAAATATTCAGCCATTATTTGTGTATGCCGAACATTCGATAATTGTCTATTTTTGTACTGACAAATGGCCATTTCAAGCCTATTTTAGGGTATTTTGACCTGATTTTTTTTTTGTTTTATAGAAAAAATACAGCTAAATGATAACAAATATCTTAACTAACAACTTAAAATGAAAGGAAATTATGATAATTCAAAAAGTTGTGAAATTTCTCAATACCCCTACTAACAGGTTGAAATTGCATGGTTTTGAAAAAGTGCCGATTCAGCAAAATTTGTATATTTTCAAAGGCTTGAATCTTGTAAGATCATGTTTTATTTTCAATAAAATGTAATATTTCATGAAACTTATATATTTATCTACAAAATGCAAGAAAATGGTGCTCGGCAAATGATACCTTCTTACGAGAAAATAATAATTAAAGATAGGCGTGATGGCCATTTTGCCGATTTTTTTATTTTTTTATCTGTTTCATTAGAAACTTTTTAAAAGTATGTAATAGTCAAAATATAAAAAAAATTATGACTGAACTAATGTTTACTGGTTATATTAATTGAATAAACCAAGTTTAACTTAGTTTAAATTATAAAATATACTAAATGAGTAAACCTGGGAAAACCGATTTTTTGCATTTTTTGCCCCTAAACTGAGCATTTTTACCATATGTTTGAAATCTTAACTTATTCAAAAGTAAATTACTTTAGTAACTTAAAATGGGCTGTTTTATTTACAATACTATGCACACTCATCAGGTAATATCATCATGAGTTCTTCACAATTTTAGCATTTTATAATAGTCTAGTTTTTAGACGCTTTTTTGTCTAAATTCAAAGTGGCCACAATTGAGTTCAGTCTTAAATTTTTAAAACATGTTGTATTTGATAATGATTCATAAAACTGTTTAACATATAAGAGATAGATACTCAACATGAATGCAACCCCTTGCAATTTAGACAAAAATACTATCATAAAAGTACTAAAAATTCTAAGCACGTCTCCTTCAGATGAAATCGGGGTATTTTCTTTTCTAAAATAGTATGAAAATGTAGACAAAATTGTACAAACTGCGCAGCCTTGTACATCCATGTTATCTATTTCCAGAAAAGAGGAAGATTTAATAGTTTTGTGAATTTCATAGAATTGTGCCTCTTACCTAGAAAAGTGCCATATTTTGTATATTGTGATAAAAAGCTTTATGTCAAATATAAAGTAACTACTCCTAGTAGTTCCTGATACAACTGGAACTGAAATTTTGTGACGCTGACATGAACCAGTTAGTTATCCCTATGTCAATTCTGGGAGAACCGTGGACATAACAGTAATGTTAAGTTTCCTCCAAGAATGTAATCTCTAGCAATTTGAGGCTTGGGAATAAGACATGTAAAATACAGATGGCCTATTACTACCAGCTGAGACAAACACAAATATTTCAAATTGCAATAAAATTTATTTCATAACCCCATGTAATAACCAGATACTCCGCAGGGTGCAGCTTTATACGACCGCAGAGGTCGAACCCTGAAAAGTTGGGGCAAGTATGGACACAACATTTAAGCTTGATATAGCTCTGAATTTGGATTGTGATTAAATAGTTGACACAACAGAATGAGTGTGGTCTAAGAACTTAAACTTAAAAACTTTAAAAAATTTAATTTGACATTTACCTATTATGGTCCAATATCCAAAATCTAAATACATGGTTAGATTCAGCATATCATAGAACCCCAAGAATTCAATTTTTGATGCAATCAAATAATGTTCAATTTTAGACCCCATTAGACTTCAATGTGGACCAATTTGATAACCGGGCCCAAATATTAAAAATCTAAATACATGGTTAGATTCAGCATATTTGAAGAACCCCATTTATTCAACTTTGTTGAAATCAAACAAAGTTTAATTTTGGACCCCGATTTGGACCAACTTAAAAACTGGGCCCATAATCAAAAATCTAAGTACATTTTTAGATTCAGCATATCAAAGAACCCCAAGAATTAAATTTTTGTTAAAATCAAATTAAGTTTAATTTTGGACCCTTTGGACTTTAATGTAAACCAATTTGAAAACAGGAACAAAAATTAAGAATCTAAATTCACTGTTAGATTTGGCATATCAAAGAACCCCAATAATTCATTTTTTGATGAAATCAAACAGTTTGATTGTGGACCCTTTTTGGCCCCTAATTCCTAAACTGTTAGGACCAAAACTCTCAAAATCAATCCCAACCTTTTTTTTTATGGTCATAAACCTTGTGTTTAAATTTCATAGATTTCTATTTACTTATACTAAAGTTATAGTGCGAAAACCAAATATCTTTGGATGACGACGACGATGACAACGGCAACGTCATACCAATATACGACCAAAATTTTTCATTTTTTGCGGTTGTATAAAAACAAATATACACAGATAAATGGTTAAACTGTTGAGCAGACATACAATTACCCGGCCACGTCCATTGTATTTTTGTCCATCTGATGAGTTAAGCCTTTTTCAACTGATTTTTATAATTCGTTCTTATGTTTTACTGTTATACCACTGTCCTTGGTTAGGGGGAGGGTTGGGATCCCCCGCTAACATGTTTAACCCCGCTACATTATTTATGTATGTGCCTGTCCCAAGTCAGGAGCCTGTAATTCAGTGGTAGTCGTTTGTTTAAGAAATAATTCATGGAAGCCATAGATTTGTTGGAAATTTACACATGGCCTGGGCCGTGATATTCGAATTTTATCCTGAGCGTTAGCGAGGGATAAAATTAACGAATATCACGGCCCAGGCCATGTGTAAATTTACAACAAATCTATGGCTTCCATGAATTATTTCGATTCTAATAGGACAAATACGATCATTAAAAAACTGAAGCGATGATGGGTATACCGTGTGTGTGGCTGTTCTATTTTACCCACTGTTCGATAAATGTAAAACAAATCTAATAAACCTGCATGAATGATTTCTTAACTATTAACCGCTAGAAAAAAAATGTGATTACTTTTGATACTTCTCAGTAAACCCAACATTTGCAATTTTGAATTTACATTTTTTATCGTAAGCTACCGTCAAATTCACTGTTGACATGTTGTAACCAAGGAGCCGCCATGTTGACTTGCTGAAATCAGTAAATGTGCGAATAATGCAATAGAACAGAAAACAAGCAACACCTACCTCAATAATTTATTTATGCAATTGTATCCGAGTTTAGAAGGTAAACGCAATAGAAAAAGATTCAGCTTTGACGTTTTCATTCGTATGACGTCATGTTTTGAAATGACGTTAATGCGCCAAAATCATTACTGGAATTTCGCGGAATTTTAATTTATTTTGTTTTTGTCCATTTTTCTGTTCTCTAATGTGTAAATTCTTTTTGTTATGCGTCAGAATCAGAATAAATGTTCTGTAGGGTTTTATTCAATTGTAATTATTAACATGCACAGCGAAATCCACAACCGTTTACACATAGGTTACGATACATGTGGATTTACGTGGGAGGCATATTTAAACAGCCATTTGTGTACATCTTGGAGTCTGCGCTAAGTATAGATATATCGAGAATTTTATCACGGTGTTGTTTACAAAGCGAAAGAAGCACGTCATATTAGAATTATGTGTAACATATTTGTTTTTCATTCATTTTTAATATGCATAAGGCCTTTAGTTTTCTCATTTGAATTGTTTTACATTGTCTTATCGGGGCCTTTTATAGCTGACTATGCGGTATGGGCTTTGCTCATTGTTTAAGGCCGTACGGTGACCTTTAGTTGTTAATGTCTGTGTCATTTTGGTCTGTTGTGGACAGTTGTCTCATTGGCAATCATACTTTCATATCTTCTTTTTTATATTGTCATTAAAATGGTAAGATTTTACTGTTTATATACATGTAATACTATGGTGGTCTATCGTAAAGAAAAACGTGCAAAATGGTCTAAATACAAGTTTTTAGTCATGAATGAACATGATGAAGGTATTAGCAAAAAAAAGTAAAAGTTTGATAGATCTGAAAGAATTTAACATAATAAAGTCATCAATAGATATAGGAAGATGTGATGTGAGTGCCAATGAGACAACTCTCCATACAAATAACAATTTAAAAAGTAAACCATTATAGGTTAAAGTACGGCCTTTAACACGGAGCCTTGGCTTTTTAACTAAATATTAAACAATTTTGCAGCATCAGAATTTTTTTGGATAAAAACAAGCATTCTGTGAGTAATACATGGCAATACATAGTCCCCAACCCGTTACAAATTCATTGTAATGGAACAAAATTTTAACTTGATCTATAATTTGTCATGGTGTTAACTACATAAAAATATCGGGACAAAATCTTCAAGCAAAACAAAAAAAAATTGTTGAATTCTGACTATCTAAGTGAATTTCCTATGTCCAAAGACCACAACTCTGCACACAAATATCAGACTGGAACAAAACTGAATCAATAAATACCAAAGAAAAGGAAAAACATTCAAAATGTCATTTTGTCTTAAAAAAAATGAGTTATTTCCGTTTGAACAGAAATTTTCTAATGAATAAGTATTTCATCAAAAATTTAATTCTAGAGAAAGGGCTTCAACTGAACAAAGAGAAAAGCTTAAAGCGTGAATAATGAATTTGACCTGTAACTTGTCATGATAAATCAATAAACCAAATATCAAATCAAAATCTACAAGCACGTACAAAGTCTTGATTTGCCAAAATGACAGATAGACAGACTGACAGACAGACAAACGCAGTGCAAACCTAAGTCCACTTAGACGTTAGCCGTTAGGGGACTTAAAATCAAAATCTCAAAGTATCAACAAACAGGAAAGAGATGTTCTTTTGAAAGGGAACATTCAAGATAATTTTGGATAAGCTTTCAATTTTTGAAGAAGTAGGGTCACCTCAAATTTTCTTTTATCTTGATTTAATCTGAGATACAAATCAAAAACTTTTATATGGCACATTATATATGCACATATAAACTTTTTTCGTAGATGAAAAAAAATGACCACATTTTTTAAATACGCTCTAAAAGACACAGATTTCGAATCTAGACACTCAATGAGTGATTGCCCCTATAATTGGTTGCATTCCAATCAAAAGTTTCAAAGAGGAAGATTTTTTGAAGTACAAGTATGTTCACAACTCTGTTTCATATAACAAGCTTTTTAAAAGACTGTCATCAATTGAAAATATGTGAAAATCAGGTGCTCCGCAGGGCGCAGCTTTACACAACCGCAGTGGTTGAACAGTTGGGGCAAATTAAAGTTGGTCACAATGTTCAAGCTTGATGCTGTCTGAATTTGGATTGTGATTGCATTTTTGACAAAATAAAGGTTTTTGTTACAAAATAAATGAGGTCAAAGATCAACAAATCTATTGCACAGTACTGTGCAATTGAAGATTTTTTCTTGAAAATTTTCAAAATTTGAAATTTGAAAAATTTTGAAAAAAAAAAAAAGAAATTCCTTAAAAAAATTGTTTACAAATTCCCCCCCCCCCCATTTATTGAAACCCCCTTTAAGGAATAACCCTTAAACACAATCCCATCCTTTCCTTTTAAGTATAGAACCTTGTAGTACAATTACAGAGAGATCCATATGCTTAAACCCAAGTTATTGTTTGGAAACTAGAAACATGCTTCTTTTTGGCCCTTTTTTGGCCCCTTATTCCTACATATTTTGGACAATTAATCCAAAACTAAATCCCAGCCTCCCCTTTGTTATATGGAGCGTTGTGGTACAATTTGAGAGAGATCCATACAATTACACACAAGTTATTGTCTTGAAACTAGAAAAATGCTTGTTTTTTGGCCCCTTTTTGGCCCTCAATTCCTAACTTTGAATCCATGACCCATTTAAATGAATCCAAACCTTCTACATGTGGTTTTAAACATTGTGATACAATATCAGAGCAATTGAAATACTTATACACAAGTTATTATCCTTAAACTATAAAATGCTTGTTTTGGGCCCCTTTTGGGCCCTTAATTCCTAAACGGTTGGGACCATCATCCCCAAAATCGATCCAAACCTTCCTTTTGTGGTATTGAACCTTCTGGAAAATAAATCATAAAGATCTATACACTTAAACTAAAGTTATTGTCCGGAATATAAGTCTACTTTGATCAGTATTAGTTAAAATATTAAAGGGCAAAAACTATTACAATTAGTGCATTTTATAGATATTTGGGAGCATTTTTTTACCAATTTCCCAATATTTGCCAGGCTAAATTTTTTTACTTGTCTTAGAACTGATATGCACCTTTAAAAAAATCCTAAAAGTTGAAAAAAATAAATATGATCTTGAGAGAAAACACCTACTGAGTACATGTACTACATGCAAGTTATCTAATACATCTGTTGCACGAACCTCTCTGGCAACCTGCCAAAAGGTAAAAAAAATGTCAAAATGCATTTTTTCTTTTTTTTTATAATGTTCTTTGCAAAATATAACAAGATAATGCTATATTTAAGAGATATATCAATTATCCAGACCTTTAAAAAGTACCTAAATATGGTGATTTTTTTTGGCATTTTTTTTTTAATAATTCACAAATATGCAAATAAGGCTGTTAAATGAAAAATAGTGTGAATTTACAAAAAAATAAAAAATTTATTTTAACTCCTAAATACCCAAAGATTTTGGAAATATATATAATGTTGCCCAGTTATAACTACCAATTTGGACGAAATTTGAGATTTTGCATGGTTTTATGGCAGACTGGCTCTTAAAAGAAAACGTTTCATGTGTAGTCATTTCATTGAAGGGTTACTCTCAAACGAAGGGTTGCTCCCAACCTTTTGGATAAATATGTTTTCATAACGACAGTTTTTTTTTCTTGGCCATCGTAAATGAAAAAGTTAAGACGTAAAACTATGCTTGAAACACGTGTATCACTCGAACGACTTTAAAGGAGTCTCCCTAATCAAATATATATATTAAAAAGTCAAAGGATAATTAAAGTTTTAAATCGGAGATTTTTCTTGTTTTTGAATATTTTTCGTCACAACAACAGCTTTCTTTTTTAAACTATCTTTAAAAGGAGAGGAGACGTCAACAGTTTGCATCAAAAACGTGCGTCGCAAAGTTGTAAATAAATCCTTTATGTGACATTTAGTGGAAGCCATTTAACCATATTATTTTGTCAAACAATTCAATCAACACCTTTATTAATTAATCCTTTTTTGTCGATAGCTTTAAAATGCAATCAGCTGATTATTGATTTTCTGTCAAAATCTTAATGAGGTCAAGGTGAATTCCGAGTATTGTCTGAAGTCCGAGAAAATCCAAAAAAAGTTAATTAACAAGATGGAGGAAAATAAATCGTTATTATTATTTCTTTCACCAAATTATTTCGCAAATGATGAATTTTTATCGCCACAATTATTATTTTCTCGTTAATTGCAAAAATGGCGACTGCCAGCGGAAACCCTGACTGTGTAAAAAATAAAGACTTTAGTCTATTTTTATTCAATTATATAAACAGTTTTTGAATGAGAGCGACATCTTAATTTTCTAATTTAGCAAGGTTCAAAATAAACTGAAGAACACTTAGTACTGCAACCAGAGCTAATTTTTCAAGACTTTAATGGTGCGGAAGAACACACACCTAAATTATATATCGATGGAAAGAGGAAAATGTGTACAATAAGAAAAGTTGGGTCGCAAAAATCCAGAGTGGTCACAATTGTGTAAAATTGAGATCAAAGGTAAGACCTAAAGATATCAATATTTCAACACCAAGGAAAAAAAAGAAAAACATTCCGAAATTTATTCAATAGAATGCTACAAAAACGATTCAATCATACGCATATGCTATAAACGATGTTAAAACGACAAATTTGACTATTTATATGAAGAGCTGCCATTTCAAAATGGCGTTGATTTGGAACCTTCTGATTTTTTTCCATTTGAGACATGGCAAAAGAAGAAGTGGCCTTGACCTTATCACATCCATAAACTTTCATATTGTGTATAGTGTTTCACTATAGTTTATTACAGAATTATTTTCTAAAATTTAAAACACCAGTTTATTAAATTATTTCAATATTTTTTCTATCTTTGAAAAAAACAATATTCAAGCGCTGAAACAGTGTTTTTAATTTTGCATCTTAATGGTTGTGTATTTTGTGGAATTAGTATCTTGTTATAGATAAATACATATTTGGGTATTTGCAAAGTCTGGACAGAGCAGTTATAACACAAAATATACTATAGTCACCCGAGGCGAATGCGAGTTTTAAAATATATTGAGGTTAAAACAAAGTCAGTTTGGTGCATGAACACTTTTTTAGTGGGATAATCCTCGTAAAACAGTTAACTCATTATTTTTTTAAGGGAAGGATGCACGATTATACAATGCAATGCCAAATTTCTAACGTTGTATTTCAAAATCAGTCATGATCCTTATATAACTTTTAAAAGCGACACACAATCGCTCAAGTATTCATTAAATAGGGACATGAATCAATCTCTAAGTCAATCATATACGGATTCAGTACGCGTATTAGCATTACAAGACACTTCTTTTTTTTATAAGAACAAGTTCGGCGCATGGCAGAGTTTGTTCAAAGCAAACACAGTTTTAAGTACAAATCCTATCTGGATCGTAAATGCCGTCATGATTCAGTCAAACTTGTCAGATATAGTCTTACCTTTGCATAGGAAACACAAAAGCAATGTGAGTACAAAGTTTCGATCAATGTTCGTGACCTATATTCCCATATGCATATGCATGAGATATCTGCACTGCCAATCCCAAATGTAATGGGACGAATGTTGCTACAGAAACGATTGATTTTGTAATAGCCATACATTTACAAATGTTGGTTATCTTTAGGGACAATGTATGATTCAGAAGCGCATTTGTGTTATTTTTCTATCAATTAACTAACAAATGAACTTTTGAGCCAAGACTCCTTGTTGAAGATCGGACCGTGACCTCTAATGGTTTACTTTTATAAAGTGTGACTTGGATGGCGTGTTGTATCATTGGCACTGATACCACATCTTCCTATATCTATTAAGAAGCTAAGCGGGCATCATTTCCATAAAAATACCAAAACGAGACTTAATATAAAGACTTTCAAAATTACACCAAGGTGTGTCTGAAAATATCAAGGATACATTAAAAGAAGAACAATTACTCTACTCTGCCACCAGTCTCGTTTTGGTATTTTTATGGAAATGATGCCCGCTTAGCTTCTTAATAGATATAGGAAGATGTGGTATCAGTGCCAATGATACAACACGCCATCCAAGTCACACTTTATAAAAGTAAACCATTAGAGGTCACGGTCCGATCTTCAACAAGGAGTCTTGGCTCAAAAGTTCATTTGTTAGTTAATTGATAGAAAAATAACACAAATGCGCTTCTGAATCATACATTGTCCCTAAAGATAACCAACATTTGTAAATGTATGGCTATTACAAAATCAATCGTTTCTGTAGCAACATTCGTCCCATTACATTTGGGATTGGCAGTGCAGATATCTCATGCATATGCATATGGGAATATAGGTCACGAACATTGATCGAAACTTTGTACTCACATTGCTTTTGTGTTTCCTATGCAAAGGTAAGACTATATCTGACAAGTTTGACTGAATCATGACGGCATTTACGATCCAGATAGGATTTGTACTTAAAACTGTGTTTGCTTTGAACAAACTCTGCCATGCGCCGAACTTGTTCTTATAAAAAAAAGAAGTGTCTTGTAATGCTAATACGCGTACTGAATCCGTATATGATTGACTTAGAGATTGATTCATGTCCCTATTTAATGAATACTTGAGCGATTGTGTGTCGCTTTTAAAAGTTATATAAGGATCATGACTGATTTTGAAATACAACGTTAGAAATTTGGCATTGCATTGTATAATCGTGCATCCTTCCCTTAAAAAAATAATGAGTTAACTGTTTTACGAGGATTATCCCACTAAAAAAGTGTTCATGCACCAAACTGACTTTGTTTTAACCTCAATATATTTTAAAACTCGCATTCGCCTCGGGTGACTATAGTATATTTTGTGTTATAACTGCTCTGTCCAGACTTTGCAAATACCCAAATATGTATTTATCTATAACAAGATACTAATTCCACAAAATACACAACCATTAAGATGCAAAATTAAAAACACTGTTTCAGCGCTTGAATATTGTTTTTTTCAAAGATAGAAAAAATATTGAAATAATTTAATAAACTGGTGTTTTAAATTTTAGAAAATAATTCTGTAATAAACTATAGTGAAACACTATACACAATATGAAAGTTTATGGATGTGATAAGGTCAAGGCCACTTCTTCTTTTGCCATGTCTCAAATGGAAAAAAATCAGAAGGTTCCAAATCAACGCCATTTTGAAATGGCAGCTCTTCATATAAATAGTCAAATTTGTCGTTTTAACATCGTTTATAGCATATGCGTATGATTGAATCGTTTTTGTAGCATTCTATTGAATAAATTTCGGAATGTTTTTCTTTTTTTTCCTTGGTGTTGAAATATTGATATCTTTAGGTCTTACCTTTGATCTCAATTTTACACAATTGTGACCACTCTGGATTTTTGCGACCCAACTTTTCTTATTGTACACATTTTCCTCTTTCCATCGATATATAATTTAGGTGTGTGTTCTTCCGCACCATTAAAGTCTTGAAAAATTAGCTCTGGTTGCAGTACTAAGTGTTCTTCAGTTTATTTTGAACCTTGCTAAATTAGAAAATTAAGATGTCGCTCTCATTCAAAAACTGTTTATATAATTGAATAAAAATAGACTAAAGTCTTTATTTTTTACACAGTCAGGGTTTCCGCTGGCAGTCGCCATTTTTGCAATTAACGAGAAAATAATAATTGTGGCGATAAAAATTCATCATTTGCGAAATAATTTGGTGAAAGAAATAATAATAACGATTTATTTTCCTCCATCTTGTTAATTAACTTTTTTTGGATTTTCTCGGACTTCAGACAATACTCGGAATTCACCTTGACCTCATTAAGATTTTGACAGAAAATCAATAATCAGCTGATTGCATTTTAAAGCTATCGACAAAAAAGGATTAATTAATAAAGGTGTTGATTGAATTGTTTGACAAAATAATATGGTTAAATGGCTTCCACTAAATGTCACATAAAGGATTTATTTACAACTTTGCGACGCACGTTTTTGATGCAAACTGTTGACGTCTCCTCTCCTTTTAAAGATAGTTTAAAAAAGAAAGCTGTTGTTGTGACGAAAAATATTCAAAAACAAGAAAAATCTCCGATTTAAAACTTTAATTATCCTTTGACTTTTTAATATATATATTTGATTAGGGAGACTCCTTTAAAGTCGTTCGAGTGATACACGTGTTTCAAGCATAGTTTTACGTCTTAACTTTTTCATTTACGATGGCCAAGAAAAAAAAACTGTCGTTATGAAAACATATTTATCCAAAAGGTTGGGAGCAACCCTTCGTTTGAGAGTAACCCTTCAATGAAATGACTACACATGAAACGTTTTCTTTTAAGAGCCAGTCTGCCATAAAACCATGCAAAATCTCAAATTTCGTCCAAATTGGTAGTTATAACTGGGCAACATTATATATATTTCCAAAATCTTTGGGTATTTAGGAGTTAAAATAAATTTTTTATTTTTTTGTAAATTCACACTATTTTTCATTTAACAGCCTTATTTGCATATTTGTGAATTATTAAAAAAAAAATGCCAAAAAAAATCACCATATTTAGGTACTTTTTAAAGGTCTGGATAATTGATATATCTCTTAAATATAGCATTATCTTGTTATATTTTGCAAAGAACATTATAAAAAAAAAGAAAAAATGCATTTTGACATTTTTTTTACCTTTTGGCAGGTTGCCAGAGAGGTTCGTGCAACAGATGTATTAGATAACTTGCATGTAGTACATGTACTCAGTAGGTGTTTTCTCTCAAGATCATATTTATTTTTTTCAACTTTTAGGATTTTTTTAAAGGTGCATATCAGTTCTAAGACAAGTAAAAAAATTTAGCCTGGCAAATATTGGGAAATTGGTAAAAAAATGCTCCCAAATATCTATAAAATGCACTAATTGTAATAGTTTTTGCCCTTTAATATTTTAACTAATACTGATCAAAGTAGACTTATATTCCGGACAATAACTTTAGTTTAAGTGTATAGATCTTTATGATTTATTTTCCAGAAGGTTCAATACCACAAAAGGAAGGTTTGGATCGATTTTGGGGATGATGGTCCCAACCGTTTAGGAATTAAGGGCCCAAAAGGGGCCCAAAACAAGCATTTTATAGTTTAAGGATAATAACTTGTGTATAAGTATTTCAATTGCTCTGATATTGTATCACAATGTTTAAAACCACATGTAGAAGGTTTGGATTCATTTAAATGGGTCATGGATTCAAAGTTAGGAATTGAGGGCCAAAAAGGGGCCAAAAAACAAGCATTTTTCTAGTTTCAAGACAATAACTTGTGTGTAATTGTATGGATCTCTCTCAAATTGTACCACAACGCTCCATATAACAAAGGGGAGGCTGGGATTTAGTTTTGGATTAATTGTCCAAAATATGTAGGAATAAGGGGCCAAAAAAGGGCCAAAAAGAAGCATGTTTCTAGTTTCCAAACAATAACTTGGGTTTAAGCATATGGATCTCTCTGTAATTGTACTACAAGGTTCTATACTTAAAAGGAAAGGATGGGATTGTGTTTAAGGGTTATTCCTTAAAGGGGGTTTCAATAAATGGGGGGGGGGGGGAATTTGTAAACAATTTTTTTAAGGAATTTCTTTTTTTTTTTTTCAAAATTTTTCAAATTTCAAATTTTGAAAATTTTCAAGAAAAAATCTTCAATTGCACAGTACTGTGCAATAGATTTGTTGATCTTTGACCTCATTTATTTTGTAACAAAAACCTTTATTTTGTCAAAAATGCAATCACAATCCAAATTCAGACAGCATCAAGCTTGAACATTGTGACCAACTTTAATTTGCCCCAACTGTTCAACCACTGCGGTTGTGTAAAGCTGCGCCCTGCGGAGCACCTGATTTTCACATATTTTCAATTGATGACAGTCTTTTAAAAAGCTTGTTATATGAAACAGAGTTGTGAACATACTTGTACTTCAAAAAATCTTCCTCTTTGAAACTTTTGATTGGAATGCAACCAATTATAGGGGCAATCACTCATTGAGTGTCTAGATTCGAAATCTGTGTCTTTTAGAGCGTATTTAAAAAATGTGGTCATTTTTTTTCATCTACGAAAAAAGTTTATATGTGCATATATAATGTGCCATATAAAAGTTTTTGATTTGTATCTCAGATTAAATCAAGATAAAAGAAAATTTGAGGTGACCCTACTTCTTCAAAAATTGAAAGCTTATCCAAAATTATCTTGAATGTTCCCTTTCAAAAGAACATCTCTTTCCTGTTTGTTGATACTTTGAGATTTTGATTTTAAGTCCCCTAACGGCTAACGTCTAAGTGGACTTAGGTTTGCACTGCGTTTGTCTGTCTGTCAGTCTGTCTATCTGTCATTTTGGCAAATCAAGACTTTGTACGTGCTTGTAGATTTTGATTTGATATTTGGTTTATTGATTTATCATGACAAGTTACAGGTCAAATTCATTATTCACGCTTTAAGCTTTTCTCTTTGTTCAGTTGAAGCCCTTTCTCTAGAATTAAATTTTTGATGAAATACTTATTCATTAGAAAATTTCTGTTCAAACGGAAATAACTCATTTTTTTTAAGACAAAATGACATTTTGAATGTTTTTCCTTTTCTTTGGTATTTATTGATTCAGTTTTGTTCCAGTCTGATATTTGTGTGCAGAGTTGTGGTCTTTGGACATAGGAAATTCACTTAGATAGTCAGAATTCAACAATTTTTTTTTGTTTTGCTTGAAGATTTTGTCCCGATATTTTTATGTAGTTAACACCATGACAAATTATAGATCAAGTTAAAATTTTGTTCCATTACAATGAATTTGTAACGGGTTGGGGACTATGTATTGCCATGTATTACTCACAGAATGCTTGTTTTTATCCAAAAAAATTCTGATGCTGCAAAATTGTTTAATATTTAGTTAAAAAGCCAAGGCTCCGTGTTAAAGGCCGTACTTTAACCTATAATGGTTTACTTTTTAAATTGTTATTTGTATGGAGAGTTGTCTCATTGGCACTCACATCACATCTTCCTATATCTATTGATGACTTTATTATGTTAAATTCTTTCAGATCTATCAAACTTTTACTTTTTTTTGCTAATACCTTCATCATGTTCATTCATGACTAAAAACTTGTATTTAGACCATTTTGCACGTTTTTCTTTACGATAGACCACCATAGTATTACATGTATATAAACAGTAAAATCTTACCATTTTAATGACAATATAAAAAAGAAGATATGAAAGTATGATTGCCAATGAGACAACTGTCCACAACAGACCAAAATGACACAGACATTAACAACTAAAGGTCACCGTACGGCCTTAAACAATGAGCAAAGCCCATACCGCATAGTCAGCTATAAAAGGCCCCGATAAGACAATGTAAAACAATTCAAATGAGAAAACTAAAGGCCTTATGCATATTAAAAATGAATGAAAAACAAATATGTTACACATAATTCTAATATGACGTGCTTCTTTCGCTTTGTAAACAACACCGTGATAAAATTCTCGATATATCTATACTTAGCGCAGACTCCAAGATGTACACAAATGGCTGTTTAAATATGCCTCCCACGTAAATCCACATGTATCGTAACCTATGTGTAAACGGTTGTGGATTTCGCTGTGCATGTTAATAATTACAATTGAATAAAACCCTACAGAACATTTATTCTGATTCTGACGCATAACAAAAAGAATTTACACATTAGAGAACAGAAAAATGGACAAAAACAAAATAAATTAAAATTCCGCGAAATTCCAGTAATGATTTTGGCGCATTAACGTCATTTCAAAACATGACGTCATACGAATGAAAACGTCAAAGCTGAATCTTTTTCTATTGCGTTTACCTTCTAAACTCGGATACAATTGCATAAATAAATTATTGAGGTAGGTGTTGCTTGTTTTCTGTTCTATTGCATTATTCGCACATTTACTGATTTCAGCAAGTCAACATGGCGGCTCCTTGGTTACAACATGTCAACAGTGAATTTGACGGTAGCTTACGATAAAAAATGTAAATTCAAAATTGCAAATGTTGGGTTTACTGAGAAGTATCAAAAGTAATCACATTTTTTTTCTAGCGGTTAATAGTTAAGAAATCATTCATGCAGGTTTATTAGATTTGTTTTACATTTATCGAACAGTGGGTAAAATAGAACAGCCACACACACGGTATACCCATCATCGCTTCAGTTTTTTAATGATCGTATTTGTCCTATTAGAATCGAAATAATTCATGGAAGCCATAGATTTGTTGTAAATTTACACATGGCCTGGGCCGTGATATTCGTTAATTTTATCCCTCGCTAACGCTCAGGATAAAATTCGAATATCACGGCCCAGGCCATGTGTAAATTTCCAACAAATCTATGGCTTCCATGAATTATTTCTTAAACAAACGACTACCACTGAATTACAGGCTCCTGACTTGGGACAGGCACATACATAAATAATGTAGCGGGGTTAAACATGTTAGCGGGGGATCCCAACCCTCCCCCTAACCAAGGACAGTGGTATAACAGTAAAACATAAGAACGAATTATAAAAATCAGTTGAAAAAGGCTTAACTCATCAGATGGACAAAAATACAATGGACGTGGCCGGGTAATTGTATGTCTGCTCAACAGTTTAACCATTTATCTGTGTATATTTGTTTTTATACAACCGCAAAAAATGAAAAATTTTGGTCGTATATTGGTATGACGTTGCCGTTGTCATCGTCGTCGTCATCCAAAGATATTTGGTTTTCGCACTATAACTTTAGTATAAGTAAATAGAAATCTATGAAATTTAAACACAAGGTTTATGACCATAAAAAAAAAGGTTGGGATTGATTTTGAGAGTTTTGGTCCTAACAGTTTAGGAATTAGGGGCCAAAAAGGGTCCACAATCAAACTGTTTGATTTCATCAAAAAATGAATTATTGGGGTTCTTTGATATGCCAAATCTAACAGTGAATTTAGATTCTTAATTTTTGTTCCTGTTTTCAAATTGGTTTACATTAAAGTCCAAAGGGTCCAAAATTAAACTTAATTTGATTTTAACAAAAATTTAATTCTTGGGGTTCTTTGATATGCTGAATCTAAAAATGTACTTAGATTTTTGATTATGGGCCCAGTTTTTAAGTTGGTCCAAATCGGGGTCCAAAATTAAACTTTGTTTGATTTCAACAAAGTTGAATAAATGGGGTTCTTCAAATATGCTGAATCTAACCATGTATTTAGATTTTTAATATTTGGGCCCGGTTATCAAATTGGTCCACATTGAAGTCTAATGGGGTCTAAAATTGAACATTATTTGATTGCATCAAAAATTGAATTCTTGGGGTTCTATGATATGCTGAATCTAACCATGTATTTAGATTTTGGATATTGGACCATAATAGGTAAATGTCAAATTAAATTTTTTAAAGTTTTTAAGTTTAAGTTCTTAGACCACACTCATTCTGTTGTGTCAACTATTTAATCACAATCCAAATTCAGAGCTATATCAAGCTTAAATGTTGTGTCCATACTTGCCCCAACTTTTCAGGGTTCGACCTCTGCGGTCGTATAAAGCTGCACCCTGCGGAGTATCTGGTTATTACATGGGGTTATGAAATAAATTTTATTGCAATTTGAAATATTTGTGTTTGTCTCAGCTGGTAGTAATAGGCCATCTGTATTTTACATGTCTTATTCCCAAGCCTCAAATTGCTAGAGATTACATTCTTGGAGGAAACTTAACATTACTGTTATGTCCACGGTTCTCCCAGAATTGACATAGGGATAACTAACTGGTTCATGTCAGCGTCACAAAATTTCAGTTCCAGTTGTATCAGGAACTACTAGGAGTAGTTACTTTATATTTGACATAAAGCTTTTTATCACAATATACAAAATATGGCACTTTTCTAGGTAAGAGGCACAATTCTATGAAATTCACAAAACTATTAAATCTTCCTCTTTTCTGGAAATAGATAACATGGATGTACAAGGCTGCGCAGTTTGTACAATTTTGTCTACATTTTCATACTATTTTAGAAAAGAAAATACCCCGATTTCATCTGAAGGAGACGTGCTTAGAATTTTTAGTACTTTTATGATAGTATTTTTGTCTAAATTGCAAGGGGTTGCATTCATGTTGAGTATCTATCTCTTATATGTTAAACAGTTTTATGAATCATTATCAAATACAACATGTTTTAAAAATTTAAGACTGAACTCAATTGTGGCCACTTTGAATTTAGACAAAAAAGCGTCTAAAAACTAGACTATTATAAAATGCTAAAATTGTGAAGAACTCATGATGATATTACCTGATGAGTGTGCATAGTATTGTAAATAAAACAGCCCATTTTAAGTTACTAAAGTAATTTACTTTTGAATAAGTTAAGATTTCAAACATATGGTAAAAATGCTCAGTTTAGGGGCAAAAAATGCAAAAAATCGGTTTTCCCAGGTTTACTCATTTAGTATATTTTATAATTTAAACTAAGTTAAACTTGGTTTATTCAATTAATATAACCAGTAAACATTAGTTCAGTCATAATTTTTTTTATATTTTGACTATTACATACTTTTAAAAAGTTTCTAATGAAACAGATAAAAAAATAAAAAAATCGGCAAAATGGCCATCACGCCTATCTTTAATTATTATTTTCTCGTAAGAAGGTATCATTTGCCGAGCACCATTTTCTTGCATTTTGTAGATAAATATATAAGTTTCATGAAATATTACATTTTATTGAAAATAAAACATGATCTTACAAGATTCAAGCCTTTGAAAATATACAAATTTTGCTGAATCGGCACTTTTTCAAAACCATGCAATTTCAACCTGTTAGTAGGGGTATTGAGAAATTTCACAACTTTTTGAATTATCATAATTTCCTTTCATTTTAAGTTGTTAGTTAAGATATTTGTTATCATTTAGCTGTATTTTTTCTATAAAACAAAAAAAAAATCAGGTCAAAATACCCTAAAATAGGCTTGAAATGGCCATTTGTCAGTACAAAAATAGACAATTATCGAATGTTCGGCATACACAAATAATGGCTGAATATTTTTTCAAAATATTTTGCACAAATAGTTATTACATATAAGGTATCTAAAATACAAAATATCAGTCTGATTGGAATATTTTGGATTTGGACCATTTTGCATGGTTTTATCACAGACTGGCTCTTAATGATATGTGTCAAATATAAGTAAGGTTTCAACAGAAACGCTTTGATTGATTCATAATATTTGATTGGATAATTTGAAGTTTAGTATCGTTAACTATCGACATAAATATTATAACTGTAAGGTACTAGACTCTGATTCAATGTTTGATTCTTGCTGATAAAGTTACCAAACCTTAACATTAGAATACTTTATTACCAAAACATGACTATTAACAATTTGTATTTTCAGTGATTACTAAATTTGTGTAAGTCGCTAAATATAGTACAACTTTATATCATTCTTAAATTTTCAGCTATTGGTTTGTATCACTGGAGAAAACAATTTAGCCGGCTTTTTTTCATTTTTCTTTTAGTAATTACATCCTCATTGGTCATGTTTATTGGCATGCAAAAATAATATTACAACGCACATTTAAATAAATGCTGATTTATACCGAAGTCTTGCTTCACTTGAATTGATTATACAAGGTAATATTCTGTGAAAGTCAATATTATACTGCGACATAACAAATTAAATTGCTCATGTATTTAAAAGATTAGTAAAAATGTATCATGTAATAACAAAATGGAAAAAAGCACCAATTACAAAAAAATAGTGTATACTATTAAATCAAGCAGAATGAACATTTCGTTTGTTAACTTATAAGACGATGAGGTCAGAAGATACATTGGATTAAGTATTAAATCTGTCTTAATAGACATTTGAATAATAATAATAATAACAATAATAATAGTGATAGTAATAATTATAATGATAAAAATTCAAAAGTAGGAGAAGAATAAGAAATTAATACTAATAATTATTATATTGATAACAACATTTGAAAGAAAATGGGACTGACTGCCAAATCTCGAAAAACAATTATGTGGTTTCATAATTTTCATTCAAGAATATAAAGGTACAGCAATAAAACAGCAACCAGGATGTAAAACAGACCCTTTCTCTCTGTCAATCCAGGAGAGAGAACAGGAGGAAGAGTACCTATGTGACTGATTAAATTCTAACATTCTGTTTACCTGGTTTGCATTTACCGCATTCGCAGTCATACCAAATACATTTTTATTTAGTTATCTTTCCCACAGAAAATATAATACAGTACTTTCAACCTTAGGCGTTACTGTTTTAACGATCAATCAGCGGTCATCGATCAGTCACCAAACAGTCAAGTTCGCGTCAAACTCACGTCAACAATCCGTCAGACTTATAGTAAAAGTAATTGACTGATCGGACTGATCGGACGGATAATACCAATCAAACTTGCTGATGGATTGAACTTTAAAATGTCACATGATAAACTAATACAAATTACGGAATTTTCGTTTCGTTTGATTTTATTAAAAAGGGCGACCCGTGAAATTCGAACGTTCAAGTACAACTGATACATTTTTTATTTATTATTTATCAAAGCTTTATGAATTGAAATGAAAAGAAATGTACAGATAAAACCTAAATTAAATTATCATCATTAAATAATGGTCTTTTTCGTTTTTATTTAGAACCAATTCCGTTAACATTTTGGATATAGTTTCTAAAACTGTTCGTAAAAATCGTTCTCACGGTCGTAGAACAAATCGCAATCAAAGAAAATTTCGGGCCAATCATACCAATATTTCGGACCTAATTTCTATTTCAAAAAACAACGGCAGACATTATCTGTTAGCAAAACTCTGTTCGTTACCGGTTAATAAGTTAAATAAAATTTTGGAGGATTGCAACACAATTTCATATAGCAGTCCTAAGTATGAAATTGTTCAAATTATTATGGCATATTGTTATTCTAAATTATTTCCCAAAATTGATCGCCCTGGAGATCATAAAAAACATTTTATTAAAATTAAGTATGTCAATAAAGGCTTTGATTTTGTAAATATTGCCGGTATATTTAACGACCATTCTGTTAAAGAACAAATTCCTGGATATTTTGACAATACTGAGCTACCTCTTATTTGTTATATTTACAAGAAATCTACCCGGAAATTTGTGTTTAATTATAATCAATTGTGTAAAGATGTTAATATCAGTGACAATACACCTACTTCATGTAATTGCAGTAATTCCGAATATATTTATGGACCCATTTCCCATGTTATAACAGGAGATCTTAACATCGTTGAAGACCGAGAGTTAAAATCATTCCTCAGTAAAGGACCTAAATATCGTCCCCCGTCAATTATTAATTGGAATGAGTGTCGTAATATCATCCACGACTCACTCCATACTTACTGTATGAAATGGATAAAACGGGAAAAAGCTGACAAAAAATCTTTGGACTCTTTTTTTAATTCAGTCATGAAGATAGTTGATGTACGTATTCAACATTTTAAAGAACATTTTACTATTAACAATAACCACAATAAACCTATTTCTCGTATCAAACATAAACTACAAGAACTAGCCAAGGAATTTGTTTTTGTCCCGGCCGATAAAGCTGCTAATAATATTATTATTGTTTGACGTAAATTTTACATTGAGGTTCTGAAAAAGGAAATCACTAATTCACCAAAATTCCAGCTGACTCAATTTTCAGAAAACGAAATCTGTAACAAACATAAACTTTTAGCCACCGCTTTACAAGCAGAGCCAAATACAGTGAAAGTCCCAACTATGTATTGGCTTCCGAAGCTAAACAAAACCCCTTACAAATATAGATTTATTTCGTCTTCAAGCCATTGTTCAACTACTAAATTGTCTATTCTTCTGATCAGTACACTTGGTACAATTAAAAACCTGATAATAAATTGTTCAAATAAGGCCTTCGAAAATAGTGGAATAAATTACTTTTGGAGTGTCAAGAACTCGTTGGAAGTACTTGATGAATTACATGCTTTTATTGGTGATTTTGAATCTGTTCAAAGTTTTGATTTTTCTACCCTGTATACATGTACCACATTGCCTCACATTCTCATTAAGAAAAAATTCACACACCTAATTAATTGGGCATTCAAAAAATCAGAATGTGAATATATATATTCAAACTCTTTTAGGTCATTTTTTAGTAGCAATAAACAAAAAAACTATGTTAATTGGACGTGCTTTGATACTATATATGCCCTTGAATTTTTACTAGATAACATTTGTGTTCGCCTTGGGGATTCCGTATATCGTCAGATTATCGGAGTTCCAATGGGGACTAACTGTGCACCACTTATTGCGGACCTGTTTTGTATTGTTATGAGTTACAATTTATGACAAAAATAAGCAAAGACCCATCGAAACAACATCTGATAAACAAATTTAATAATACTTTTAGATACTTGGATGATATTTTGGCTCTCAATAATGACGACTTCAGTATATATATTAATGAAATTTATCCTGTTGAACTTACTTTAAATAAAGCTAATACTAACAATGACCACTGCCCTTTTCTCGATCTTGATATCTATATCACTAATGGAAAGCTGAATACTAAAATTTATGATAAAAGGGATGATTTTTCATTTCCTATCGTTAATTATCCGTTTTAAGATGGTGACGTTCCCTTGTCACCATCTGCCGTTGTTTATATAGCTCAACCTGTACGATTCGCTCGTGTATGTAACAATGTTTTAGATTTTAACGAGAGAAATTTATTTATTACTGAAAAATTATTACACCAGGGTTTTCGATATCATAAACTAGTCAAAACATTTACTAAATTTTATCATCGGTATAAAGACATCATTCGTAAATATAGCTCAACATGCAGACTTCTAATACGTTCAGGTATTTCACATCCATTTTTTTATGGAAATATTCTTTATAAAGCACAAAGGTGTCAGTATTCACCTCAGAAACTTACAAAACCTTTGAATAGACTTATTAAGAAGGGATATAATTACGATATTGTTGTCAAGTCATTAAAGATTGCATATTTTGGCGTTAATATTGAGTCACTGATAAAGTCTTTGCATCGGAACTAATCACATTTATTCTAAAAACAGTTGTTGGCATGACACGGGTTATGTTCTTCTCGTATATGTTATGATGGTATGATACTTAACCCCTAACGGCAAGGATTGTGCCTGATGTTCATATGATGAAATCATAATCTTTCAGTCAGCTTAATTGAAGTCTCGAACTGGCATGTCAGTTAACTGCTAGTAGTCTGTTGTTATTTATGTATTATTGTCATTTTGTTTATTTTCTTTGGTTACATCTTCTGACATCAGACTCGGACTTCTCTTGAACTGAATTTTCATTTGCGTATTGTTATGCGTTTACTTTTCTACATTGGTTAGAGGTAAAGGGGGAGGGTTGAGATCTCACAAACATGTTTAACCCCGCCACATTTTTGCGCCTGTCCCAAGTCAGGAGCGTCTGGCCTTTGTTAGTCTTGTATTATTTTAATTTTAGTTTCGTGTGTACAATTTTGAAGTTAGTCTGGCGTTCATTATCACTGGACTAGTATATATTTGTTTAGGGACCAGCTGAAGGACGCCTCCGGGTGCGGGAATTTCTCGCTACATTGAAGACCTGTTGGTGACCCTCTGCTGTTGTTTTTTATTTGGTCGGGTTGTTGTCTCTTTGACACATTCCCCATTTCCATTCTCAATTTTATATATTTACAAGCCCGGCGAGTTCTAAAACGGTGTCTATATCGCGATTTTGATTTTATTATTTTCCAAAAGTACTCGGGGAAAACAAAATGAAAGGATCGGTTATTGAAAATTTTAGTGTATATTTTAATTTTTTGTATCCTTATCAACATAAAATTCGTTAAACACTTCTATTTTCCTGTCACAATCGAAGCCTTTAAAATAATAAATTACAAAAAAAAATCCTGTTTTTTTAAAAAAGAAATATGAATAATTTTAAACAATGCAAACAACATTACTTTATATTTTTCTAATAGTCTGTTTTACCTTAATGAAAAAAAACTCTCCTAAACAATAAAAAGTACAAAAATCTAATGGTGGTCAATATATTCCATGAAAATAAAGAAATAGTTGCAAGTTTGTTCAACACTAACAAAACTTTAAGCATATTTATTCTTCAAATATTCAAATTTTCTACAAAAAACTTATGAAATTGTTTTATAAAAACTGATTGAAGTTGAAGTTCCAATATTTTCCAATATGAGAAGAAATATTTGAATTTTAGGCAACGCATTGGAAAATTTAGTATCTTTTTCCTTAAAGTAAACATATTTTATGAAAAACAACCAATCCTGATGAACAAAAGGTACTGAAATCATATGGCAGTTAATAATTTGTATCAAAATAAAACAAGAACTGCATTCTTATACCTCAAAAATACAAGTAATAAGTATTTTAATTAAGTCTTTCAAATTTTCTGTGGACAGACCTATTGTTTTTCTTCTGATTATATTTTTTTTCTTCAGCCTAATTTTGTTCTTGCGATAAATATTTGTCTCGCAATATGTCGCTTAGATATTTGGTATATGATATCGAACAGTTTATGCGCTTTTGAATTTACCCTGTGTAACCGAATACTTTTCTTTGTAGGAGTTATCTCCCCAAACACTGTTTTCCTTGTGTCCACGACTCCTTCGCAACCGTAAGATATTACGACAAATTTATTTCACAAAATTGCTCGTTATATCCTTCTCATAACGCTCCATATGAGAGTTATTTCCCCTTATGCATTTGATATAAGTGATATGCATTTCTATCTTGTAAACCATAAGTGATAGAGATCTAGGATCTTTTGATTTGAGGTCCTTGGTCCACAAAAAAATTTAGGTCAAGGTCAAAGGTCAAGGTCATCTTCTAATATTTGAATTTGGCTTATTTTCACTCATTTTCATTAACCTTATAGGATATCGACAAATTACTTTGACTAAATTGTTAGTTGCGACATGTCGTAACTTAATAATTTTAGTTGAAAGGATGCGTAGACAATGAATGGGAGTTTTCGCCCCTATCATAACTAAAATTATATGTAAAGTGATATAACTTACTAACCATACATATTAGAGACCTAGGATCTTTTGACTTGAATTGAGGTCAAGGTCATAGATTAATTTGACGTTCTAGATTTTGACCTTTGCTTTAAATTCATATCTATACATGTATATCATAAAGCCATATGAACTGACATTTTAGACTGATTTTTAATATTTTAATATCAAAATAGATATTACCTGGTGGAAAGACCTTCAATTGTTCTCTGAACAATTGGTTTTTAATTCTTATTATATCTCAATTCTAATTAGAAAACTTGTCTCAAGATGGCACAAATAACTGATTTCAAATAAAATACTACCATTTTTGCTAAAAAGAAGAAGAATTTTGGTTATTTTAAACAATGCGAATGAAATTTTAGTATGATTTCTCTGACATTCTTTTAATTTTATAAAAAAAACACCTATTATAAACTATATAAAGAACAAAAAAATAAATGGTGGTCAATAATTTCCATTCTGGTTCCACCAGATCAAAAGTAAACACATGCTTATTCTTCAAATATTCACATTTTATACAAAAGGAGTAGGTTCAGTAAAACCCCTTTTTGGCCCCAAAATATAGCCGTTTTACAAAATTGTTAAAATGTAAACCTTTAGTTATTTATTGGACAGCAGAATGCTTCTGCTACATAAATATGGGCTGTTTTTGACAATACAATGCACATATATCCGGTACTAGCACCATTAAGTCATGCTAAATTACTGAAATCCTCATAATTCTAGTATTTTAGTTAAATTTTAGACGGTTTTCGTGTAAAACGAAAGTGGCCGCATTCGTGTTCATCCTTAATATTGAAATGTAAGTTGTATTTTATGATAATACATAACATATATAAAGGTTGAGGATGAACACGGATGCGGTGAGTATTTTAATTCTCATTATATCTCAATTTTTATTAGAAAACTTGTCTCAAGATAAATGATTTCAAATAAAATGGTATCATTTTTAATTAAAATAAGAATATTATGGTTATTTTATTCAATGCAATCAAAATGTTGATATGATTTCCTTGACCTTCTTTTAACAGTTTCATTTCATGAAAAAATAACCTATTCCAAACTATAAAAAGTTAAAAAAATCAATGGCGGTCAATAATTACCATTTTCGTAGGGAGAAGTTTATGTTAACAGAGATATATAATACAATTGTGTATTATATGTCTCTGATGTTAACAATATTTAATACAAAACTATTAATCAACACAAACAATTAAACGCTCTCAGCATCTTATACTGTTATTCTATTTTCACTTTTTTATTGCAACTAATTTTATTACAAATTAACGTGTAAATGAAGGTGTCTCCGTAGAGGTCCGCGTTCATCGGATGTAAACACTGTCGAGTTCGGTTTACATAAGAATTTTAAATATAAACGTTTCCGTCCGATCCGTGCATAAATCTAATTTAATGATCGATCGCTGACCGTTGTCATGGTAACTCTCACATAGCTTTTTTGACTTATCTGGCGGATCCTATAGGTCACCGATCACCGATCACTCATCGATCAGTCAAACATCCGTCGCCGATCATTCAGCAATCAGTCCAGCTCACGTCAAACAGTTACGCTAAGGTTGCAAGTACTGTATCATGTTGTTTGATTGCATCTCAAGTTTTCTGTCGGTTTTATTTCATACACGCATGTAAAATAATTTAAAAGTCAGCATTATTTTTATTTTTATTTAATTTCTTTTAGGTTTTTTAGAGGCATGTCATTGATTGACGTTCTATTCTTGATTAAAGATTCAAATGTAATTAGAACAAGTTATATAAGATACAGAATCCACCAAATGTTCCTAGTAGTATTTGCTGCTTGATTAATTTGAACTTTAATTTAATGAAACACTGTTTAATTTCAACGGAAACTGTTTTATTTATATCCTGTAAGTTTGAAGTATTTCTAATAAATAGTACACAATATATTTTTTTTAAATCAATGATTAAAGTAAAGGACAAACTATACTGAACGACAAAAAAAAAACGTCGCAGTAATTTAAGGCAAACATAATGAAAGAATAAATGCTGTTTTTTTAATTGAATAGGATTATGAATTCATCATTTGAGTGCATTTACTGTTCCTTGATAAACTCTTTCACTACCATATCACAGATTCATTTAATTCACCTCCGTAATTAGTGTTGATTACGTGGACGATCATTTGTACTGTTTGTTGCATTGTAGTGTACACGTAGACGTTGGGTGGTGGGTACATTGCAGTTAAATGCATTTGAAACGAATCGAGGTCGCTTTCAATCATTCAAACTTTCTATTGCCTGATCTCTTTATCGTTGGTTAAGTCGTGGCATCAGTACTGCATCAAACAGATTATGATGACACAAAAACTTCGTGCCTCTAAAATATACGTATAGAGGCACGGATTCAAAGTGCATCTCATCATCATGAAATGTGACTGCGAAATGTGTCCAACGGACCTATCCAGACCACTTTTAGAACCGAAATAATGAACGTAGTCAGCCATAACGGAAATTTTAACATATTATTAGCATCATTTGCAGATAATTTACCTAAACCAAAAGGAAATAGATGTTTTGTTTCAGTGCATTTGAAAATTTAGATTTTCCAAAAATACGTTTTTTGCGTTTCAGTATCTATGGAATTGTTGATATGCTAATTGTATGCCATTCTCTCGATCGTAGTTTTGAAAAGCTTGCATATTTTCAACCATAACTCAAAACTACAAAAATGATATTTTTGTCAGCCATATTTACATAATTGTATGATTTAGATATCGTAATGTAGAAGAATGTGTATCGCTTTTACCCCAAAGATTGAGAAAAACTGTGAGTAAATTCAAAACGGAAAGTCACTAATTAGATGGCAAAATCAAAACCTCAAACTCATCAAACGAAACGATCGTAACTGGCATTTTATTGACTTTGTACAATAATTTCATTTAGAAAATGGTGGATTAAACCTGGTTTTATAGCATTACTAGAAGTATGGTCATCCTTTGAAATTCTTGGTTACGGCAACAAATCATTACGAAACTTGGTAGGACATTTGACATCGTAGCAGCATCGTCCACAAAGTCCAATTGGAGTTTGGAGTTCAAACCCAACCAACCGCTTACTAGAAGAGTGTTAATTTCCTTGAACGTTGTAGAACATTTGCTTCATCTTACTAGTAATACATATGTAAATTAGTGTTTGTTTCTAATAAGCAAGAAATATTTCCAAATGGACACATTAAAAATCAATCAGAAATTGGATGCTTTTAAGCCTATTGAGTTTCAAGACATGCATATGCTTGGGCATCTTTCAATCTTCTTTGGTTTGAATGATATATATGTATGTTTTTTTATGCTTCTCAATTTCACATTATGGAAACATCGGGAAAATTATGTTATCGAAATAAAGCGGGGAAAATAGTACATGTTTGTCATATTATATTAACAAAATGTAATGTTGTATAGTTAATATTAGAGAAAGTTTCATAATTGTTCTTGATACATGTACTTTGAAATGCGTTCATTCCCTGAGTGTTTGCTGCCCAATTTTTCAGATTGTTTGTCGGTTCATCATATTGCAAGCTTCTCATGTTTCTGAAAACAAATATGTTCGTCGGGTTCAAGGATACGTCTGATGAATATATAATATTAAAACAATTTGCTCAGTTCTCCATACACGATAACGTGATAATATTCCTCATCTATTTAATTAGAATATCTTTCATATTGTTTATCATGTCTCATTTTGTGTTTATGTTTAGCATAGCTAACAATGTTAAGCACTGTCGTCAAGTAACTTTTATATAAGATTCTTACATCGTCATGTATTCCGTTTGCCTGGTTGGCTTACATTATTTTTAAAAGTAGTAATAAACTACAGGACATCCTGGTAAATCTAGATTTTTTTTAATCTGATTTGAAATAAAAAAATATTTTTTGACAAATATTTTTTTTTTTAAAAGTTTACAAAATATATCAACTGGCATAAAAGGTGTTGAAAACAAAAATAATCCACGTGCACTTGCCTTTGAACTGCACGTCTTTATCATCACTTATTTTAAATTGTAAAAGAGGGACGAAAGATACCAAAGGGACAGTCAAACTCATAAATCTAAAACAAACTGACAACGCCATGGCTAAAAATGAAAAAGACAAACAGAAAAACAATAGTACACATGACATAAATAGTGAACAGTGAAAATGTTAATTAAGATTATAATCCATCTGTCGTGTATTCTGTTGCTTCTTAAAAAAACAAACCTATGAATGTTTTTATCCCTAACGCATTTTGTTCGTACGTTTCCCCTATAAACAAGTTTTAAATTTAGAAACACACTATCAAGAATCATAATCAACAAAATGTGCCAAGTATAATCTTTTAATTTTGTAATCATGCCACTTAGCTATAAATAAATTTGCGTTGATGGGATATATGACTGCATATTGAGATGGTTCCGTCTGCTTTGAGTGAACAAATGTCACTTTTTCTTGAAATGAATGAAAAAAAGAGGTAATCCATGTATATATATTTTGTCATTGCTATTCTACCAAAATGTTCTAGCTGTTAACTGATCGTCATTGTAGTAAAGAAAATTATTTTTATATAATCGCAGTTTGAAAAATGACGTATTGATCAAATTCTGTATAAGTCTATCAAATTGTTGGTACAATACTTTATATAACAACGAGGTGATGTGGTATTATTGTTAATGGATCCAAATATCCTTCTGAGTTGAAATGGTGTGGTATAAAACGTCAAAAATATCAATTTGAATTGAGAGTATTTTACCTCTCTCATGTATAACTCTGATATTGTGTTGTGGATTTTGCATGCCTTTTGGTCCTATGAATTTGTATCAGTCATATAACGTTCGTATATATGAAACTGTGTTACTATGTTTTCAACATGATTATAATCTTGGGATCTTTAATGAGTTTTTATTATTCCAATTGGTTTGGTTTATGGTTTTAGAAATATTTCTCGATTTGTATTTTCACTGTAATATACAAATACTTTATCTCGAAAGCTGTGTCGAATTATTGATTATCATTTTTTTTTACGTATTACAATCCTTCAAATTGGTACCAATAGATACAAGTACAGTAGGTAGAGTTAGGAAGTGTACAAAATGGTCAAACGCGTCGACAATCTGCAAAACTTGACAATATAAATAGTGTTGGAGTGATACAGTTTAACAAACAGAGCAAACCTCAAGACACTGTCAATCAACAACGTTTGAATCTAAAACAAAAATTAATCAATTTCGAAGTGTTGAATAAGAATACATTTGTCACCGTCTGATCCTTGTCTATTGCATTCTAAAATTGATATGTAGTATTTGATAGTTTTGTAATAGAATATAACTTGTGTAGATTACGTTCATCTGATAATAATAAGACGGCAATATTTGTGTGAGAAATATCTTCATGAGCACAGACAAACACACAATTCCCATCCTTTGATATAACAAGTAGTTAGTTTTAAAGGATTAGAAATTATGAATATCAGGGCTTAACGACTGCCTTCTAAATGATTGACCAAATTGCTCTTTCATCAGTGATTGCTATCAATTAAATGATCCTATAATCTAGACTTTGCAGACAAACAGTTTTGATATAGAGCCCGATTCTGAATACTTGGCTATTTAAGCTTTGTGTTGACCTCACTATTGTTTTTTTCAGTACCACCCTTGATTTTCTCAATACCATGGTGATTAATTATATACTGATCATCTTTTATTTATGATTGAAATAATGTTTGGCTGGCAACATTGAGGGTACAATCGTTTTAGATTCCGTAGCAACTGTTATCATCCAAGCTTTTATTGGATATATTTTTCTCGTTCTTTACTGATTATATTTTAAAGTCTCACGTTTGTCTTTTGTTTGGTTTTCGCTTTTACTACGGTTTTATGTGTCCCATATTTTATCCCATTGATATCTTGTGTCTTACTAACGTGATTTTAATTTGCGTGAATTTAAAAATAAATCATAACAATTGAATCATATCATGGGATCATTTAAAGTTGAATGGCAAATAACACTCAATATGAGAGAAGCAAACTCGCTCTTCCAAAGCTAGTATTTGACACTATATTATTTGCACTGCAGCAGAAATAAATAGGCATTTCTTTATAGAGAGAATGTACTGCAATTTCAAAGGATTGGAAGATTTGACGATACATAATTATATGGTGGAGGTTAAATATAATCGATGAAAATAGAATCGGATAGTAATCAGTATGTCACCATCTTGTAACAACACTGCTGACAGCCACACGTTAGAATTAACTAAGACAGAAACCATCCCAGCAATGAAATTATACAATAATACAAAAATATATTTAGTATTTGAACCTACATTAATATTTGGGTTATCTCTTAGGAAGTAATTGCATCATGAAAATTAAAATGAAAACAAATTCCATTTAACGACTTGTCCATTATTTTATGACATTACTTTTTATACAGTAAAAGCTGATTGAGAAAATAGAAAACATCATCATGTGTGTGTATAACATCCAACAAAACTACAAAATCATCTTATTTTACCAGAGTTTCTTCTTCACAATGATGAGAAATTTAAATAAAAACCCATAGTTCATGTCAGAGCTAGATCTACTTCTTTACAACTTATAACAACTAAAAAATAGTAACCTTTTCTTAATATTCAATAAATATGAATCTGCATAAGCCATAAATGATTTAATACGTAAAGAAAAGAAGAATAACAAACAATACAAATTAACAGGAAATTAACCAAGACTTTGTCATTATCAACTTCTATACTTTTACCGATTTTTACGTCAAAGTCAATGGTTTATATAATTGACAAATGTTTGCCTTCATTTTGACAAAACCTTTTCAACTTTTGATCTTCAGTGCTGTACAACTTTGTACTTTGTACTTTTTTCACTTTCGATCTTTTATATCTGGGCGTCACTATTGAGTCTTGTGTGGACTAGACGCGTTTTGGCGTATTGAATTTTAAACCTGATGCTTTTTGTTATCTATTAATCATGCTTTTCTTTGTCTAATATGGTCTCCTTTTTATTTGCATTGTAGTCCTGTAATATTATGTTGTCATTTCAATGTTATATTTAACTTTGCCATTAAAGTGCGAGGTTTGGCATGCCATAAAACCAGGTTCAACCCACCACTTTTATTCCCCTTTAAAAGTGTCCTGTACCAAGTCAGGAAGATGGCCATTGTTATAATATTGTTCGTTTCTGTGTGTGTGTTGCATTTTAACGTTGAGTCGTTTGTGTTTTCTCTTATTTTTTAGATAAGACGTGGCACGGTACTTGTCTATCCCAAATTCATGTATTAGGTTTTGATGTTATATTTGTTATTCTCGTGGTGTTTTGTCTATTGCTTGGTCCGTTTCTGTGTGTGTTGCGTTTCGGTGTTGTGTCGTTGTTCTCCTCTTATATTTAATGCGTTTCCCTCGGTTTTAGTTTGTTACCCCGATTTTGTTTTTTGTCCATGGATTTATGAGTTTTGAACAGCGGTATACTACTGTTGCCTTTATTGAACGGTTCGACAGAAATCAGTAACAGCATAGTGACAGAAAAGATAAGACCTGAATAATTCTGTCGCGCAGTGTGTCAAAACAAATATTTTACTACTAGTTAAAGAAAGGGAAACTCAAATAATTTTTTTGTTTTAGGATGTGTTTTCATTTTTCAAATGTTCTCCTTGTTAACGTCTTTGTTATCGTTACTGAATCGTTGTCTCCATTGAAAGTATGTCTCATATGCAAGTGTACTTTAGTTTTACATTATATTAATAGTAAAGAAGAGCAAAACTAAGTTGTTGTTATATCAATACACTAATAATTTTTCTGGTAAGCTATAGGTCTGGAGTTCCACTAGCATTCCCTGCTCATGAATTGTATGTCGTTTTAAACCGTGATTTGTTTTTCAAATGCTTTTTCAACTAAAAAGTTTCATATTTTTTCATGTTCGGACCTTTAAAATTCGCTAAAAAAATATTTTTTCTTCGTTTTTGAAGGTTGTAAGGTCGTCTATAAAGGCTTACATTCAGTGCATATGAACTTAGGTGAAAGTCGTCTGATTGAAAATCATACCAAATGTCCTTATTTTTATTTTGATTTACAGTTCCCTTTCCAAACATTTTAGTTTAAAATGTCGTTGGTATCATACAAACATTGAGACCTGAGCAAGAAGTATTTGCGTTTTGAAAACAAAAGTCAAAACTGTTTTAACATATAATATAAAAAATGCTTACATTATAGTGTTTTGCATTTAAAATAAGTAATTTTGCTAATGCCTGTATCAAGCCAGAAATATGACATTTGTTATCCATCCGTTTGATGTGTTTGAGCTTTTGAATTTGCCTTGAATATTTTTATGATTTTACGTTTTATTAATTGTACAGTCTAATCTTGTTAATAATGAGTGAATCAAAATTTTCCAATGCACCTGGTGCTTATTTCAAGAGTATCTATTAAAAAACAATATTCTTTATTCACCCTTTCTCAAACTTCTAGAGACTACCAATATGGCCATTCAACAAATCGTTTTAATGCTTTGTAAGTACAAAATAACAAGCATACTAACTACTGGACATTAACAATCAAAGTATACATGAGTCGACACGTATAACCGAATAACATATAAATTATTCACACAAACATTTAATTTTCAATCCCCTCCTTTTTTAAAAATATATGATATCTTTAATTTAAGAGACCAGAAAGCTCGCAAGCATCGTATTAAGAAATGTGACATAATCAACCGTCACTGATGAAGGCAGCTGCAGTCGTTTTTATCAGCTATAATATGAAATTGATATCAAAAAGATCTGCTTGGAAATTTAATTTCATAAATGCAAGGTTATTACACCTTAATATCGAGCTAGTAATTTTATTGTGACAGAATCATGTTCTACTGAGGTATATTTATAATGTGGTTAAACTGTTTGTCATAAACTCTCCAGTTATGTACAATATCCCCAAAGGGGCAGTTCCTCATTTCAAAAGAAATAAGAAAACTTCAGATACGATAATAATGTGGTTAAATCAGGTAAAGAGAAAAGTTCAACAAAATCATGTTACTTACAAAGGAGAACAGATAAACAGAAAAATAAATGTTTAAATAATTTTAAGGTACAATCACCTTGGCTGATGTCGTCTACAGCTTGACTATAGTACAAATTTATAAAAAGAAATTGAAATTGTATTCTTTTAAAGGAAGAACCTTTAATGAAAAGGTAAAACAGAAAAACAAAAACAATTTCTAATATCAAAAAAAGAAGATATGGTATTATTGCCAATAAGAATATTCTCCACAAGAGACAGAAAAGACACAGAAAGGCCACTGTACGGCCTTCAACAATTAACAAACCCCATACCGAATAGTCAGCTATAAAATGTCCAATAATGACAATGTAAGACAAATCAAACGAGAAAACTAACAGCTGTATTTGTGTACAAAATATGAATGAACAGCGAATAGTATACTTCACTGTGTTTAGCCGTCTTTACAAACGTTGCAATAGGAGGATGTGTATATGTTCCGGACCATATGAGTATTTGTACCATACCCGTATGGTCATGACTATTTGGGTATATACTCAAATGGTCCGAACGTACGCGTATGGTCGGGGTAATTAACACTCTGTTACAGTTTACTTTTAATACTTCTTAACGCTTCATATGGTATGACCGTTCATTAAAAAGACACAATCATATAGGTAAGTTTATCATTATATTATTATATAAAGAAAAGCTAAATGAAATTAAAATGTTTCACATAGTTAATTTTACTTAGTTGTCAAATTTACAGTAAACACATTTTATACCGATGGTCATTGTCGATGGTCATTAATTTCAAAAATTGCTTGATGAACTGTTACACAAGAAGTCACAGGAAAGTAACATAGTTTAATTATTATATAATTATATATAAGTTGTCTTGAGAATATGTTGTATTGCAGTCATTTTACGATATTTGTGCTAGAGCTTCTTAACAACCTCGGTATCGCTGTACGCAGCTGTAAACAGGCTAGTTTTTCACTCGCAAACAACAAGTGTAAATTTCTTGCAAATGCAAAACCGCTATGCTACCGTGTGGAAGTGGAGGTCACCCAGGCCTACATGCAAGAATGTAACAAGCGATGAAAACTAATAATGGCATCAATATTTAACTTTAAGGTAGTTTTTGGATTATACAATTAATAAATTGTCATGTAACCATTACTTTTTTTTAGATAATTTGTTTGTATTATTGAAACGTTTACAGTGTAATTGAAAAAAAAATTACCTCTATGGTCCCAATACTCATATCGTCTGGCCGGTTAATAACCAAACGAGTATTATACTCATATGGTCTGGCCCGTTAATAACCAAACGAGTATTATACTCATATGGTCTGGCCCGTTAATAACCAAAAAGGTATTATATTCATATGATCTGGCCCGTTAATAACCAAACGAGTATTATACTCATATGGTCCGACGATACGCGTACGGTCGGACCATATGAGTATACGCATATGGTCATGACTATACGCGTATGGTCCAAATACTCGTATGGTCCGGAACATATACACTGTTCATAATATTATTTCGTAGCTACCAAATTTGCATTTGCCTTTCTTCTAATAACTTTAAAATCATTCCAGGAGTCAAACGTATTTCTAAAGACTATAAAGATCATAATCTACCCCAACTCGTATCGTTCATCTATGCAATTAGGGACATTGTTGTGCACGTTATAATTTAGATTTTTTATCATTCATGGTATATCAATTTTATGCATGAGTACAGGTGAACCGTGACCATATACGAATCAATAGTAACTGTGTCAATTTACCACAAAAGTATAGCTGGAGCAACTTTTTTTAAAACTTGAATACCAATTAAAAATTTAGTATCACATTTTCTTTGCTATCCAAGGATCAGATAATTGATATAAACTAGTACTAAAACATACTTTATGTAGATTTCAATTAAGTACAAATTCAACTAATTTCCTTCTTAATTCGAATGTTAACAAACAATCTTCATCTCCATATTGACCATATTGAAAAACATTTGTTCCAGTTGATGAATATATACACATGCATTTTGGTAAAGTATGAGTGTTATCTAGTTGTTGGATGAAAATGGTGTACACTCATATGTGATTCAATGATATCCTGATAATATTGGTGTTATCAGCTCTTTTAGAAATGATGGTTTTCGTTTTTCTTCAAAATACGGCTTTCTTTGAAAATGACAAAGTTATTAACATTGAAATATGATTATAAAAAAAATGCAAAATAAGACTGAAGGGCTATCTTGATATTTTATTTAATAGATGTAATTAAGGTGTCTGCACATCGACATAATTAAACTAGTGCGTTTGACTCCAATTAGGTACCATTTCACTTTTCCATCTCATTAGATATGATAAAAGACTTGGGCATGATCGTGATAGGACATTATAGTATGGAATGTGTCAGTTAATGAATCTAATTATCTCTGTCTTGAGTATTGGTTTGTAATGTTTGGTCCTACTTAAGATAATTCCTTGGAACTTGGCAAGATAATTCACCCAAAGCTTGTTTTCATGTTGTCTCGACCATATTAAAAGTGCAAAAAGACAAGGACAAAGTAGCATACCAAAACAGAAATATATGAAGAATAAAAATAACAAAAATGTATAGAAAATTTTAAAACGAAAGTCCCTAGACAAATGGCAAAACCAAAACCTCAAGCACATTAAACAAATGAATAACATGTGTCATATTCCAGACTTGATACAGACATTTTCAGAATAGTATTGCCTCTTTTACAATTGAAAAACATCAACCTTTTAACATCTATAGATCATCATTTGTTTTCGAAGCCACTGGATTGAGGAAATTTTAGAATTTCAAGGATATTTGATTTCGTGGTTTATTTAAGTCTGTATACAACTCCATAGCAGCACGTTTGTTATTCGTTGAACATTTAAATTCGTGGTTCATCTGTTCTTTCCTAATCCACGAAAATTAGAATTCGTCAGACACAACTTAATAACAATTGGGAATCTTGCTGACACATAATCGTTCAATAAAAGTGGTCGACTGAACAAGAATTCCTATTTAAACAAATATCAGCATGAAATAACTTATTATCGGACGTTTCACAAAGAACAGCCAAGGGTAAACATTCTCAAAACGCACTCACACCTTACTAGATTAATATAGCTGTATTATATGGAATCGCATATGGTTCACACCTTGTAAAGTTATTTTGTTGCAAATAAATCGGAATTATTAGTTAAGTTGTGTGTTATTAGCTGGAAACAAGGGAACGACGGATAAAACATGTTCCATAATTCCGTCAGCTTCTCCTCGAGGAAGACCTACTGCATTAGACCAAATCACTGAGTTTGTAATTTCCGAATAACACTACAGGTAACTCATGTTGAGCAGGATCAGCTTACTCTTCAGGAGCATAGAGATCTACGCCGGATTTTAATGAATTTATATTGGACAGTAATACCGATCTATTGAAGTAGCCAGGTGCAACTGATTTTTATAGTTTTTGTTGTGCTGTTAAACAGGTGTCCCAAGTTTTTTCTGGGATTGAGCAATCACAGACATGTTTAACTCCTCCAAATTCTTCATATGCAAGTCCCAAGTTAAGAACCTGTAGTTCACTGGTTGTTGTTAGTTCATGTGTTTCATATTGTTTTTCGTAAATAGTTTTGTTATAGATTAGGCCGTTACATTTCTATTTTGAATTGTTTTACATTTCCACGTTGTGGACTTTTATATTCGACTATGCGATTTGTTGAAGGCCGTAGGGCTGCCTATTATTGCTTGTAATGTTATTTTGTCATAACTTTTAGGAACTTTTTGGTCCTCAATGCACTTGAACTTCGTACTTTATTTTACCTTTTAAACATTTGTTTGATTCGAGCGTCACTGATGAGTCTTTTTTAGACGAAATGTGCGTCTGGCGTGAATATAAAATTATGGTCCTGGTATCTATGATGAGTTTATTTACATCTTTTTCGTTCTAACGCTGGTCGCTAGTTGTTTCATTGGCAATCACACCACGTCTCTTAACTGTATATATAGTAGTAGCGTTGGCGTCCTCGTCATTTAGATCGTTAGGTTTCTCGTTTGGAGTTAGTTTACATGTCATTTCGGATTCTTTCATAGCTAAACCTCAGTCAAAGGTCGTGTTCATATTTTCACTTTTATTTTGTTGGCGGGTCTCTTTCCATACTCTTTTTTGATGTATAATTCACTGCGATTCTATATAGGTACAAGGGGACAAGACATTTTTTTTCCGTAAGTAGAACTGTGTTGTCGTGATAAATTTGTAAATTTCCCTGAATTGTTATGAAACTTGTAGGAGTTGATCTTTTAGATCAAGATAACTAAAGCATCTACAGAAAAAAAAAATTGTGTATGTTACAGAAAAGTGAAATGTTTACAGTCAACATATAGAATCTTTCTCAAATGTATTGTACATGAGATACTACTTCCGTTTGAGAACTAAGGGGGAAATCGCTGTACCAAGTGGTGTGGGGATATCCACCTTAAATATGTCAAAAAATATTGTTATTTGTTAATGCTTTTTATGATATTGGACTGCTGTCGTCCCCCCTTTTCATACCAAATAACTCAGAATATCAACTCTAACTTTAATTCAAATTTGAACTCAATTAAAAGCGACGCAAATGAGTATTTGATTCCAGCTTATAACATACAACTTAACTAATAATTCCATCTTCTTTGCAACAAAATAATTTTACAAAGGGTGTACCATAAGCGCTTCCATACCAACGAGGAATGTTTAATCATTTGTGTTGTGTGTATGTACAATTTTGACGGATGGGTTCCGCCTAGCAAATATGTTTGCAATGGTCTTCAAGTGAGGGTACTGTATCAAGTCAGAAACATGACAGGTATTTCCACCACTTCAGTTCGTTGAAATAGTCTCTACGGTTTGGTTTTATCATGTGTTTTTTTTTTAATCTCTTTTTTTCAATTATGAAGAATGGACGCCATTATATATACATGTATGCTGGTTAATATTTGTATATTGAACTAAAGGTTTGTAATGGACCCATATATAAACGAAGATAATATAGTATAAGAAAATAAAAATGATGTTAGAATTATAGCTAAGAATCTATGAAAACCTTTATCTCTGATTGAGTTTAACTGGAAATATGTATTTTACTTAAATAACATCTTTGTATATGACCTAACCAATTTTATATATACAGTGTTTGAGTGATTTCCATACCCATGTAATTGTAATAGACAAAAAACAGACACAAGAATAAAACTTTGACGCATCAAGTTTCCCTTTTTTCTTTAAAAAGGAATATATGAATCAAAACTGTAATTGCAGATACATTTCCTATAGTCATTAACATGCGTAATACATTTTATATATCATATAAACTCATCATTGATACTACAATCGAACGTGTGGGGAAATGAAAAAAAAATATCTGGAAGAATTGAAATATATAAATGTTGTTTCAACTACTTTTTTAATTTACTGATAGGCGTAACCTTTTCTGCATTTATAGAAATAAATTCGTATCCTGATTTAACGTGCAGAGATATTTATTCTTAACACTTTTATCAGCTATATTAAAGATTCTATACTCTGCAAGTCCATTTTGAATACCTTTGTAATAAGACAAAGATATATGTATTTTACTATTGTCTGTAAACGGGAGGATACAATTGCTGATGCATTCATTTTATATGACTGCCGTTTTATCGTAGAACATAATTCATTATGGTCTGTTTTATTGACGTCGCAACTGTTAAAGACAATTTCAGACAGACAAGTAACCCTTCAAACATCGTTAAAACTCAGTCAATAGGCAAGTATATCACTGTATAGTAAGGGTTAGGACAGTTTTTAATATCTATATTGCAAAAGTAACAAATTTTATACACAATTTCTAAGTAAGCCGCCACATTGTTCAGGCTGATGATTAGTTTTATTGCATTTACAATGCATTATATCATTTAATCAAAGCTCACGTATCCTCAATGTGCTATTTTTATGATCATAAAGATGCTTAATACATTATATATTTATTATTTTGTGCAAATGTGTACTATTCATAGTATACGTACATTTAAGCATAATGTCCAAAATGTAAACTCTATGAACATGTGTCAATAAAACACGATAGCAGTGACTTATTTTGAATGTTAAAAAAACATTATACTGTTATAATTAAACCACGACGTTCTTGCAAATAACATGTCATCAACATCCCATTAATGATTTTTAGTTAAACTAAATCAAAGCATGTACAGATACTTTTCTAATATGTTCTCCTTCTGTCCTTTTAAAAATAATGAAATACACGACACATTGGACGGTAATTCTGAATAAAAAGGTGAACATTTACAATTACAGCTAATATGTGGGGATGTTAAGAGGCAGATCCTACAATTGGTTTTCACTAACGGTTAACCTGACGATTGAGTGCAGGAATAACGAGACAGGCACATGTTCTGTCAATGTCGAATCTGATCAAAACGGTGCAAAAGTTACCCTAAAAATCTGATTAAAAAAATAAAAAAATTATATAATATATATTCGATACTAACATTGATTTCATAGAGGGGTTGTAGCTCAATGAAAGTTGTTCTTTTTAAAAGATCCCTGGCATGTTAAAACTAAGGTCAAACCCCGTTCTTGCTCACTAGTGTCGCTCGAATACAAGAAATTCAATTTAGTGGGTTTTTTTTTGGCATATCATTTAAAAAATAAGAAGAAATTACCTCTCAAGATAAAATTACAGGTATTTGTGTTGCAACACCAGTTTTGGTCACACACATGTATTCGAAGAATGTTTGCATACGTTTTATTGTCCAGAAAGTGTGTTTGTCTTGAGATCCTATATCAACATTAGCATTTGCATTGGATACATATCATCCTGGAACTTAGGTTGCTGCCAATGACTTCCTTAGGCATGTTGGTCCGAACAGAAATAAATCGTCGTGTTTTGATGATAGATCCCTAATGTGCCGAATCTGAAGTTCAGTATGTACTCGAATGAGAAGATCGGTTTAACAGTGTTGTTAGATTTTTTAAATAAGTCCATTTTGGAACCAAATTATGACTTTTATCAAAATGTGTACTATGTTTTAGGACAGTATGCATCTCCTCTTTTTTTTCTGAATGCACCAAGAATCCTGACCATTATTTAGCCTATCACTTAATATTCTTTTAAATCATAATCTTCTAATATTTGCACGGTGTTGATAGTCTATTAGTCATTGATAGATATTAATATGGGACTTTGCCTCAATGTTTAATGAATTTAAAATTGATTTTTTTTTAATTTCATTAGTGTGAATCAGTGTCAATTTTAGAATATTAATGCTTTTAATTCCACAAGTCTTGTTAATTTGACAGATTTGTATTTTAGTTGGTTCTTTCAAAAATAAAAAATGCTTAAGAGTATTGTCTGTGAACAAATTACACGCGATATCGGTCCCTCAGGAGACAAGAAATTCCTATTTAATAATTTAGAGCACCGTGTATATTCCCAGACAGAATTCATTTCAAGATTAATATTAAAAAAATCATATACCATGTGAAATTATTATCATCCTTAAGATTAATTTGAATCTCAAGTTTTAATTTACTCTTAGGGTTACGTGCATCATACCATGTAGGAATTAATTCGTCTTATTTGATGGTGATATGCGAGACTTTATATTAATTGTGGATGACATGTTCTTTATTCAACTGTCTGTTTTATGACAACTTCCAACATTTTAGTAGGTCTCTAGGACATAACTAGTTAACCAGTATTTGAAAAATCAAACGTTGTTGTCCAATATTTTATTGGAAAAGACGGGGTGAAAATACCAGAGGGACTGTCAAACTCATAAATCGAAAATAAACTGGCAACGCCATGGCTAAAAAGATAAAGACAATCAGACAAACAATAATTCACAAATAAACAACAAAGAAAACTACAGTCCGAGCATTACGAATTCAACCAAAAAATGGGAGTGATCTCATGTGCTTCAGAGAGATAAGCATATTCTGCTTCACATGTGGCACCAGTCGTGTTGTTCATGTTATTACACACCCGATAAATAGTTGTTTTCGGTATATACGTTGTGTCTACCACCAATAGTATACGATTATTGATGTCCATATATGCTTGTCTTGAAACACATATTATAGATTTTTGTTTAAAGTATACTAACAAAATATATGAGCACACCACTAATTCAGAAACATTTTTTCTTTGTTAGTTTTAATATGCTTTTTTATTATATACATATATATATATATATACATTAAAAGTAGATGTGGGATGATTGCCAATGAAAAACATCTTCGCAAGAGACAAAATGTTACAGAGATTAACAACTATACATCACTGTACTGCCTTAAAAAATAGCAAAGCATATTCCACAAGGTCACCTGTAAAAGGCCCCGATTTAAGTAAGGAAAAAAAACATTAACTGAAAAACATATATCTAACACAGCAACAAACGACATTCACTGAATTATAGGTATATACATACACAATGTGGCGAGGTTTAAAATTTCAGCAGGAATCCAAACTCTTCCCCTTACCTTGGATAGTGGGTACAAGATGCGAATTTTTAATGTATAATTGTTATCCTCTTGTAGCACCATACGTGTGCCTAAGTTGTAATAAATTGTCTTGTCTTGTCTTGTCTTGTCTATATTGAAAAAAGATAAGTGGTCTTGTGCTGTTTTCTGCTCTTTTATGGGGTTGTTTTTTAAACGACCTATTCCCAATTTCCATTCTCATTGATAACATTTCTACACCATTAACATAGCCTTACATTTACAAAGCAGTTATTATGGTTTTCTGATGTCCTATTTGATTCTGAAACTTTAAACAAATTTTCATTTAGAAATAAATACATGCAAAAGTTGCCTTTGGGTACATTTAACATCAACCGGAAATTCAAAGTCATTTGATTTTGCATCGGAAAACAGTTAAAGAAATAGCCACAATAAACAAATATTCGAATGTCCTGCTACAAGAAACACAATAGTTAGTTAAAGTATCTAAGACAATACTCGGGAGAAATTATACGAATAATTATCCTGGAGGATGATTAAATGGTTTACTGAAAATGTGCCATTATTATTCTGTCCATTCCCTGGTGAAGTGTAAGGCATTTTGTAAATGGTTCACTATTGTTGAGATTTTATAATTATATTTGTTAGTTATTCATATTTGCCGATCTTTTATGAAAAAAGAGTAAGCGTTGTAATGATAATAAAACATTTAACCATAACTATATTTCCCTGTTGGTTTTCTCTAAATGTTACTTGCTTCAAAAACTACATGTATGTTATGTTGGGCATTTTAGTATTTCAGTTTTTATCTCTTTTCTAAATGATTTAGCATATTTGACATTTTCGATTTTAAAAAAAAAAGTGGAGCATAGTTTAAATACACAGAAAGCATTTTTTATATTCAGCATTTAATATAATGTTTAGCCAACATTAATGTATTACTATCTTAATCACCATTAAACAAACAATTATATATATAATGATTAACAACAGCACAATAAAACAATGACGGGATGTATAGGTACAGTAAAAAAGAAACACAAAACGGCATACAGACAAAGCATATTAGCCATAATGAAAGATATGAATATAGAAATTATTATAGGACAAAAACGTTATGACGGGATGTTAAAGTACAGGGCTACGTCATATGTTATGGAAAAAAACAACAGAAAAAAATGGTAATTTTCATATTACGTCTTGTCCATTAATTTTGTCAACATCAATATTGAACTTCAAATAACTTGTGCCTTCTCTTATTGCTCAGTCAATGTGTTCTGTGTTTGTTTTTTGGGGGATTCATCGGCATATCGTTTGTCTGTTTGTGTTTTTCCTTATTTTTTATCCATGGCATTCATTGGCAGTTTAGTTTCGACTTATACGTTTGATTATCGCTCTCGTATCTGTCGATCTTGTTAAAGTTATTTACTTTCCGTATTGCAACGCATACCATACGTTATTGTCAAAATATAAAAAAAAACACGTTTGTTTCATTTTTATTCAATACTAGAAACGTACATCACTAAGAGTAGTTTTGTAATTAAATTATTGTGAACCATTTGGAATTCAAATTATTTTTGTTGTATTTGTATAATGCATTCTATTTATAATTCCTTTAATATTGAATCTTAATAAATATGTTTGGTAATATTAAGATTAAATGAGCCGATAATTTGAAATTAAAACGATGCTTACAACAGTGAACTATAATAAAGCCAAGACACATTTATTTGATTCGATAATTTTTGCTTCAACCATAACTATTCTGTATAGAAATAATCTGGAAATTCGAAGAAACAATAAGTGAGTTTGTTTTTGGCAGATGAATGCATGCTTACAATTTGTTGGCAAGCAATTAATTCGTCCACACAATTTCTGTCCAGTCCTCGAATGGACCATTACGAGTAGCAATACAATAATAGCTACAACCAGTTGGAATACAGTGTGATTTTATGTGCATTGTGTTTCGTTAACCTGTATGCTTTCTCTTGTTAGTATTGATACATATGGGTTGAACTGAAATAAAAATAGAAAAACAAAATTGGAGAGGTTGATCATTTAACGTGTTGTGTTCATTATAACCTAGAAAAGGCATGTTCGTATGTGCTGTTCTGAGCAGGAAAAAAAACCCAACAAAAACGTTAACAAACCGAATTAAATAACTTTATAACGTAGAGTAAGTAGACATTAATTAGATAATCTTTTGTAAATACGTTGACAGACGAAGGTGACATCGTTATTGGTTTCTATATAGATCCAATAGTATTAATCTAATCATGGAGTCTTTCAAATTAAGTATTATTACTATAACTAAATAAAAAAGTCAATTTATTTAGCTGAATGGATTTCCATTCATTCATAAAAATTAAAACAAAATTCTTTATCATAAATTTGTCTGTGAATTATTGATATATTTTAGCCTCCTTTGGGACGGCATTGTTTCCAATTTAATAACGCTGATTAATTGACATTACAACATATATTTGATCCATGATTGATATCGGAACGATCAGAAATATAGCCGACAATCTATTTTCATTTTGACATTTGTTAGTAACTTTCCGTTCATAATTTTCAGAGTTTGGTTATGTACTAGTATTTGAAGTTGCATTTATAGTTGTGAGTCTCCTCACAAAGGCAGTTTTCTGATCAGCGGATCTTGTGGCAAGCCTCGTGTAAGGGTACCCTTATGTTTGTCACACAACTGATGAATTGTCTTGAAAAGTAGATAGACATTGGACAAAGGCTGAAATACCCAGTCTACCAATTATCAAACTTTATCAGGTGGGAACTCGTCCTGCCAATTTAATAGAACAAATATAGTAAAGAAAAGTCATCCTTCGTGAACAACATTTATTTAGGTTGTTTAGCGAGTTTAGAACAACGATATAATCGACACTAATAGTGTACAGTCCTCATAGAAACGTTTGTTTGAACGTTGATAAAGCATTGTTAGTTATCAAGATTGGTGTTCGATTCCAGAAAAAAGTCTAGTTTTAGATAATTATCGTCGACGTTGTATTTTGTTTATTATCAATTGTTTATTCCAATGTACAAGACGTAACAATCATCGAACAATACAAATTACCATCATTAGGATAGAACACATAATTATTTAACTGCCATTTGACATGTTAGTGATAAAGGATAGAATATAAGCGACCTATATTAAATGATAAACCAAACTAGTATTTATATGAACTGGAAAAACAATGGAAAATTAAAACAAACAACAAACAACAAAATAAAAAGCAATGCAAATGATTACAAAAAAAAACAAACAATCAAACACACATGAAATCAAACAAAGACTGTGCATAACAAACCCAACCAGAAACCTAATGTGATCAAATTTCTTCATTTTTAGACTGAAAATCTTTATCCGCTACTTAAAATTAAACATTATTAGAAAGGTTAATTTGTTTGGCGTTTCAATGGGAAAAGATTGTATGACAGATACAACTATCTATCAGGAGTAGACAAAGCATATGTATCTTGTTTTCTTATTATTTCTGTTGGAAACACAATTACTGTGTATAAAATTGTTTGGAAATATTTGCTATCTGTATTGATAATAAACCTGAATTAACTTGTTAGCTTAACCTCCTACTCGAAATAAGGTTCCTTATGGATCCGTTATATAGAAATAATTGAAAGATTAACCTAAAATAAGCGCAATTTGAAACATGACAAGATTTTAAGTCCAGCAGACAAGCAGTGTTATCATATATCAAGGATATATACACACAACTAATTTATAGATTCAATTCAAACTAGCATTCAAATAGATCTGACAAAGATGCGAAAAGATATGGTTTTTTTTCAATTGATAGTAAATAATTTATAAAAAAATATAAATTCTTATTCACTATCCAAATAAATTACAAATTAAATAAGATATATATACCAGAGTTAGCACAATAAAAACATCATATAAATTTGATTCATACACTTCACATCAGAGACACTTAAGGTGTATAACCAGTTCGCTGCACGCACACACAGAAAGTAATGTGAATGGTCCTACGATTGAAACGAAGTCAAAATGTATGTTACCAGATCTGATAAGTTCGATCAATGATGAAAAGATAATTTCAAATTACCAGAATGTACAATTATATAATCTAGTGTCTTTCCTCTTCTTATTGTTTGGTCAGATATATGATCTTTGGAAACGAATGACTTTAATGACTATGTTTTGGTGTTTTCCTAAAATGGCTGCATCGTTCTTATTTTTCTTTTATATTTGAAACGTTCCGCCGCTGATTTCTTCCGTCCTCTAACTCGACGAAAAACAAGACAAATAAATTGACAATTATTATTGTCAGCAGTACAATCACATGTGGAAAGCTATCTTCTCAAGCAAGGTCAACCCGAAGACACGAACATGGATAATATATAAACATAGTCTAGACAGATATTGAACGTATTTCCTTATTAGATGTTGCAACTTTGCCTGATTATCTAATAAACAAAACAAGAAGAATGTCCATAAATAGAACGTGGGAAGGAATCTCCTTTATGTTAGTCAAACCTATCAGATTACGTTTAAGTTAAAACAGTTAACGTGGTTAGTGCAGTCTGGTATGCATCTAAAAGCAAATTGATTGATAACTTTTTATTCATAAAATTCTATTAACTTCAACCTTAACGTTTACAGTTTGACAAATCATTTCATAGATTTTGATTCCTCAATGGTTCGTATTTATTTGTCCTTTTCACATGTCTGAATCGAGCGTCACATCTTTTGTAAACAGAGCACGTCTCTGGCGTACACAATTAAATCCTTGTAATATTTGTCTAAGTTTACTTTCCTTAAACTAAAATTATACTCAATTAGGGCGTTAGTTTTTTCGTTTGAATTGTTTTACATTTGTCATTTTTGGAGTTTTTTATAGCTGACTTTGCGGTAAGAGGTTTGCTCACTGTTGAGGCCATACTTTGGCCTATGATTGTTATTGTCTATGTCATTTGGTGACTTATGCAGATTTGTCTCATTAGCAATCATACATCATCTTTTTTAAATCATACACATAAAACACCATTTTTTATTCGCACAATACTTTTTTTTCAATAAAGATGCAAAAATTTGTTTTACAATCAAATACATCAGATCTTTCTGTGGACTAAATCATAAACAGAAAACACAGTTAGGTAAACACTCTAATGTAATTTAAACGAAGTGAGGGTGTTTGTATATTATGAACAACAAATCAAAGAAATATGTTAGCAACAAACTAATTTTGACTTCATGAGA
>NW_027267076.1:0-10000 GCF_963676685.1 Mytilus edulis
ACCCAAACCCCAAATGTGTTAAAATTGTTGTTTTGGAGGCCTAGCTTTATCTCGGAAAGGATAAGTCTAGGAGGGTAACCGATTGGATTTTCGTATCAAGTTTTTTCACGAACTTCTCAAAAATCAAAGTTTTGGAGGGATGGGGGGTCAGGTTATGGTTTTTGGTACTTTTCATAGTCGATCTTTTCAATATTTCAACATGATTCTATGCTTCGTTCGGCTTGATGTTAAAAAATCGGCCCCGTTAGGGGTAGTACTTTTTGACAATTAAGCCCCTGGTGAAGACCGCAAGTCTTTATCTTTTGTAGTTTGGGAGTTGGTGTTAATTTCGGGGTTAGGCTTTACTCTCGCACAAACGTTTCTTCAGTGAGGTCGGAAAGTGCGGTCGTACACTTCATTGATACCAATAAGTTTTCATCCTTTAGATCGCCTTTCCATCTTTTAGGAACAGTTAACTTTATGAAAATATCTCTATTCAAATCCATTCTACATCTGTTTGAAGATTGAGGTCAAAGGCACTTTTCATACTCTGTACTTAGAAATATTGTTGGAAATTTCTGACGCATGCGCAGTCACAAAAAAGGGCAGACATGCGCAGAAGTGACAATGGGCACCTCACTAACCCTCGTCAAAGTACACTACCCTGTCCCAATCATGACCCTAATCCGTACCCTAACCCTAACCCTGACCCTAACCCTGACCCAAACCCTGACCCTTACCCTAACCCTAACCCTGACCCTAACCCAAACACTAACCATGACCCTAACCCTAACCCTAACCCTAACCCTAACCCTAACCCTAACCCTAACCCTAACCCTGACCTTAACCCAAACACTAACCCTAACCCAAACCCCAAATGTGTTAAAATTGTTGTTTTGGAGGCCTAGCTTTATCTCGGAAAGGATAAGTCTAGGAGGGTAACCGATTGGATTTTCGTATCAAGTTTTTTCACGAACTTCTCAAAAATCAAAGTTTTGGAGGGATGGGGGGTCAGGTTATGGTTTTTGGTACTTTTCATAGTCGATCTTTTCAATATTTCAACATGATTCTATGCTTCGTTCGGCTTGATGTTAAAAAATCGGCCCCGTTAGGGGTAGTACTTTTTGACAATTAAGCCCCTGGTGAAGACCGCAAGTCTTTATCTTTTGTAGTTTGGGAGTTGGTGTTAATTTCGGGGTTAGGCTTTACTCTCGCACAAACGTTTCTTCAGTGAGGTCGGAAAGTGCGGTCGTACACTTCATTGATACCAATAAGTTTTCATCCTTTAGATCGCCCTTTCCATCTTTTAGGAACAGTTAACTTTATGAAAATATCTCTATTCAAATCCATTCTACATCTGTTTGAAGATTGAGGTCAAAGGCACTTTTCATACTCTGTACTTAGAAATATTGTTGGAAATTTCTGACGCATGCGCAGTCACAAAAAAGGGCAGACATGCGCAGAAGTGACAATGGGCACCTCACTAACCCTCGTCAAAGTACACTACCCTGTCCCAATCATGACCCTAATCCGTACCCTAACCCTAACCCTGACCCTAACCCTGACCCAAACCCTGACCCTTACCCTAACCCTAACCCTGACCCTAACCCAAACACTAACCATGACCCTAACCCTAACCCTAACCCTAACCCTAACCCTAACCCTAACCCTAACCCTAACCCTGACCTTAACCCAAACACTAACCCTAACCCAAACCCCAAATGTGTTAAAATTGTTGTTTTGGAGGCCTAGCTTTATCTCGGAAAGGATAAGTCTAGGAGGGTAACCGATTGGATTTTCGTATTAAGTTTTTTCACGAACTTCTCAAAAATCAAAGTTTTGGAGGGATGGGGGGTCAGGTTATGGTTTTTGGTACTTTTCATAGTCGATCTTTTCAATATTTCAACATGATTCTATGCTTCGTTCGGCTTGATGTTAAAAAATCGGCCCCGTTAGGGGTAGTACTTTTTGACAATTAAGCCCCTGGTGAAGACCGCAAGTCTTTATCTTTTGTAGTTTGGGAGTTGGTGTTAATTTCGGGGTTAGGCTTTACTCTCGCACAAACGTTTCTTCAGTGAGGTCGGAAAGTGCGGTCGTACACTTCATTGATACCAATAAGTTTTCATCCTTTAGATCGCCTTTCCATCTTTTAGGAACAGTTAACTTTATGAAAATATCTCTATTCAAATCCATTCTACATCTGTTTGAAGATTGAGGTCAAAGGCACTTTTCATACTCTGTACTTAGAAATATTGTTGGAAATTTCTGACGCATGCGCAGTCACAAAAAAGGGCAGACATGCGCAGAAGTGACAATGGGCACCTCACTAACCCTCGTCAAAGTACACTACCCTGTCCCAATCATGACCCTAATCCGTACCCTAACCCTAACCCTGACCCTAACCCTGACCCAAACCCTGACCCTTACCCTAACCCTAACCCTGACCCTAACCCAAACACTAACCATGACCCTAACCCTAACCCTAACCCTAACCCTAACCCTAACCCTAACCCTAACCCTAACCCTGACCTTAACCCAAACACTAACCCTAACCCAAACCCCAAATGTGTTAAAATTGTTGTTTTGGAGGCCTAGCTTTATCTCGGAAAGGATAAGTCTAGGAGGGTAACCGATTGGATTTTCGTATTAAGTTTTTTCACGAACTTCTCAAAAATCAAAGTTTTGGAGGGATGGGGGGTCAGGTTATGGTTTTTGGTACTTTTCATAGTCGATCTTTTCAATATTTCAACATGATTCTATGCTTCGTTCGGCTTGATGTTAAAAAATCGGCCCCGTTAGGGGTAGTACTTTTTGACAATTAAGCCCCTGGTGAAGACCGCAAGTCTTTATCTTTTGTAGTTTGGGAGTTGGTGTTAATTTCGGGGTTAGGCTTTACTCTCGCACAAACGTTTCTTCAGTGAGGTCGGAAAGTGCGGTCGTACACTTCATTGATACCAATAAGTTTTCATCCTTTAGATCGCCTTTCCATCTTTTAGGAACAGTTAACTTTATGAAAATATCTCTATTCAAATCCATTCTACATCTGTTTGAAGATTGAGGTCAAAGGCACTTTTCATACTCTGTACTTAGAAATATTGTTGGAAATTTCTGACGCATGCGCAGTCACAAAAAAGGGCAGACATGCGCAGAAGTGACAATGGGCACCTCACTAACCCTCGTCAAAGTACACTACCCTGTCCCAATCATGACCCTAATCCGTACCCTAACCCTAACCCTGACCCTAACCCTGACCCAAACCCTGACCCTTACCCTAACCCTAACCCTGACCCTAACCCAAACACTAACCATGACCCTAACCCTAACCCTAACCCTAACCCTAACCCTAACCCTAACCCTAACCCTAACCCTGACCTTAACCCAAACACTAACCCTAACCCAAACCCCAAATGTGTTAAAATTGTTGTTTTGGAGGCCTAGCTTTATCTCGGAAAGGATAAGTCTAGGAGGGTAACCGATTGGATTTTCGTATTAAGTTTTTTCACGAACTTCTCAAAAATCAAAGTTTTGGAGGGATGGGGGGTCAGGTTATGGTTTTTGGTACTTTTCATAGTCGATCTTTTCAATATTTCAACATGATTCTATGCTTCGTTCGGCTTGATGTTAAAAAATCGGCCCCGTTAGGGGTAGTACTTTTTGACAATTAAGCCCCTGGTGAAGACCGCAAGTCTTTATCTTTTGTAGTTTGGGAGTTGGTGTTAATTTCGGGGTTAGGCTTTACTCTCGCACAAACGTTTCTTCAGTGAGGTCGGAAAGTGCGGTCGTACACTTCATTGATACCAATAAGTTTTCATCCTTTAGATCGCCTTTCCATCTTTTAGGAACAGTTAACTTTATGAAAATATCTCTATTCAAATCCATTCTACATCTGTTTGAAGATTGAGGTCAAAGGCACTTTTCATACTCTGTACTTAGAAATATTGTTGGAAATTTCTGACGCATGCGCAGTCACAAAAAAGGGCAGACATGCGCAGAAGTGACAATGGGCACCTCACTAACCCTCGTCAAAGTACACTACCCTGTCCCAATCATGACCCTAATCCGTACCCTAACCCTAACCCTGACCCTAACCCTGACCCAAACCCTGACCCTTACCCTAACCCTAACCCTGACCCTAACCCAAACACTAACCATGACCCTAACCCTAACCCTAACCCTAACCCTAACCCTAACCCTAACCCTAACCCTAACCCTGACCTTAACCCAAACACTAACCCTAACCCAAACCCCAAATGTGTTAAAATTGTTGTTTTGGAGGCCTAGCTTTATCTCGGAAAGGATAAGTCTAGGAGGGTAACCGATTGGATTTTCGTATTAAGTTTTTTCACGAACTTCTCAAAAATCAAAGTTTTGGAGGGATGGGGGGTCAGGTTATGGTTTTTGGTACTTTTCATAGTCGATCTTTTCAATATTTCAACATGATTCTATGCTTCGTTCGGCTTGATGTTAAAAAATCGGCCCCGTTAGGGGTAGTACTTTTTGACAATTAAGCCCCTGGTGAAGACCGCAAGTCTTTATCTTTTGTAGTTTGGGAGTTGGTGTTAATTTCGGGGTTAGGCTTTACTCTCGCACAAACGTTTCTTCAGTGAGGTCGGAAAGTGCGGTCGTACACTTCATTGATACCAATAAGTTTTCATCCTTTAGATCGCCTTTCCATCTTTTAGGAACAGTTAACTTTATGAAAATATCTCTATTCAAATCCATTCTACATCTGTTTGAAGATTGAGGTCAAAGGCACTTTTCATACTCTGTACTTAGAAATATTGTTGGAAATTTCTGACGCATGCGCAGTCACAAAAAAGGGCAGACATGCGCAGAAGTGACAATGGGCACCTCACTAACCCTCGTCAAAGTACACTACCCTGTCCCAATCATGACCCTAATCCGTACCCTAACCCTAACCCTGACCCTAACCCTGACCCAAACCCTGACCCTTACCCTAACCCTAACCCTGACCCTAACCCAAACACTAACCATGACCCTAACCCTAACCCTAACCCTAACCCTAACCCTAACCCTAACCCTAACCCTAACCCTGACCTTAACCCAAACACTAACCCTAACCCAAACCCCAAATGTGTTAAAATTGTTGTTTTGGAGGCCTAGCTTTATCTCGGAAAGGATAAGTCTAGGAGGGTAACCGATTGGATTTTCGTATTAAGTTTTTTCACGAACTTCTCAAAAATCAAAGTTTTGGAGGGATGGGGGGTCAGGTTATGGTTTTTGGTACTTTTCATAGTCGATCTTTTCAATATTTCAACATGATTCTATGCTTCGTTCGGCTTGATGTTAAAAAATCGGCCCCGTTAGGGGTAGTACTTTTTGACAATTAAGCCCCTGGTGAAGACCGCAAGTCTTTATCTTTTGTAGTTTGGGAGTTGGTGTTAATTTCGGGGTTAGGCTTTACTCTCGCACAAACGTTTCTTCAGTGAGGTCGGAAAGTGCGGTCGTACACTTCATTGATACCAATAAGTTTTCATCCTTTAGATCGCCTTTCCATCTTTTAGGAACAGTTAACTTTATGAAAATATCTCTATTCAAATCCATTCTACATCTGTTTGAAGATTGAGGTCAAAGGCACTTTTCATACTCTGTACTTAGAAATATTGTTGGAAATTTCTGACGCATGCGCAGTCACAAAAAAGGGCAGACATGCGCAGAAGTGACAATGGGCACCTCACTAACCCTCGTCAAAGTACACTACCCTGTCCCAATCATGACCCTAATCCGTACCCTAACCCTAACCCTGACCCTAACCCTGACCCAAACCCTGACCCTTACCCTAACCCTAACCCTGACCCTAACCCAAACACTAACCATGACCCTAACCCTAACCCTAACCCTAACCCTAACCCTAACCCTAACCCTAACCCTAACCCTGACCTTAACCCAAACACTAACCCTAACCCAAACCCCAAATGTGTTAAAATTGTTGTTTTGGAGGCCTAGCTTTATCTCGGAAAGGATAAGTCTAGGAGGGTAACCGATTGGATTTTCGTATTAAGTTTTTTCACGAACTTCTCAAAAATCAAAGTTTTGGAGGGATGGGGGGTCAGGTTATGGTTTTTGGTACTTTTCATAGTCGATCTTTTCAATATTTCAACATGATTCTATGCTTCGTTCGGCTTGATGTTAAAAAATCGGCCCCGTTAGGGGTAGTACTTTTTGACAATTAAGCCCCTGGTGAAGACCGCAAGTCTTTATCTTTTGTAGTTTGGGAGTTGGTGTTAATTTCGGGGTTAGGCTTTACTCTCGCACAAACGTTTCTTCAGTGAGGTCGGAAAGTGCGGTCGTACACTTCATTGATACCAATAAGTTTTCATCCTTTAGATCGCCTTTCCATCTTTTAGGAACAGTTAACTTTATGAAAATATCTCTATTCAAATCCATTCTACATCTGTTTGAAGATTGAGGTCAAAGGCACTTTTCATACTCTGTACTTAGAAATATTGTTGGAAATTTCTGACGCATGCGCAGTCACAAAAAAGGGCAGACATGCGCAGAAGTGACAATGGGCACCTCACTAACCCTCGTCAAAGTACACTACCCTGTCCCAATCATGACCCTAATCCGTACCCTAACCCTAACCCTGACCCTAACCCTGACCCAAACCCTGACCCTTACCCTAACCCTAACCCTGACCCTAACCCAAACACTAACCATGACCCTAACCCTAACCCTAACCCTAACCCTAACCCTAACCCTAACCCTAACCCTAACCCTGACCTTAACCCAAACACTAACCCTAACCCAAACCCCAAATGTGTTAAAATTGTTGTTTTGGAGGCCTAGCTTTATCTCGGAAAGGATAAGTCTAGGAGGGTAACCGATTGGATTTTCGTATTAAGTTTTTTCACGAACTTCTCAAAAATCAAAGTTTTGGAGGGATGGGGGGTCAGGTTATGGTTTTTGGTACTTTTCATAGTCGATCTTTTCAATATTTCAACATGATTCTATGCTTCGTTCGGCTTGATGTTAAAAAATCGGCCCCGTTAGGGGTAGTACTTTTTGACAATTAAGCCCCTGGTGAAGACCGCAAGTCTTTATCTTTTGTAGTTTGGGAGTTGGTGTTAATTTCGGGGTTAGGCTTTACTCTCGCACAAACGTTTCTTCAGTGAGGTCGGAAAGTGCGGTCGTACACTTCATTGATACCAATAAGTTTTCATCCTTTAGATCGCCTTTCCATCTTTTAGGAACAGTTAACTTTATGAAAATATCTCTATTCAAATCCATTCTACATCTGTTTGAAGATTGAGGTCAAAGGCACTTTTCATACTCTGTACTTAGAAATATTGTTGGAAATTTCTGACGCATGCGCAGTCACAAAAAAGGGCAGACATGCGCAGAAGTGACAATGGGCACCTCACTAACCCTCGTCAAAGTACACTACCCTGTCCCAATCATGACCCTAATCCGTACCCTAACCCTAACCCTGACCCTAACCCTGACCCAAACCCTGACCCTTACCCTAACCCTAACCCTGACCCTAACCCAAACACTAACCATGACCCTAACCCTAACCCTAACCCTAACCCTAACCCTAACCCTAACCCTAACCCTAACCCTGACCTTAACCCAAACACTAACCCTAACCCAAACCCCAAATGTGTTAAAATTGTTGTTTTGGAGGCCTAGCTTTATCTCGGAAAGGATAAGTCTAGGAGGGTAACCGATTGGATTTTCGTATTAAGTTTTTTCACGAACTTCTCAAAAATCAAAGTTTTGGAGGGATGGGGGGTCAGGTTATGGTTTTTGGTACTTTTCATAGTCGATCTTTTCAATATTTCAACATGATTCTATGCTTCGTTCGGCTTGATGTTAAAAAATCGGCCCCGTTAGGGGTAGTACTTTTTGACAATTAAGCCCCTGGTGAAGACCGCAAGTCTTTATCTTTTGTAGTTTGGGAGTTGGTGTTAATTTCGGGGTTAGGCTTTACTCTCGCACAAACGTTTCTTCAGTGAGGTCGGAAAGTGCGGTCGTACACTTCATTGATACCAATAAGTTTTCATCCTTTAGATCGCCTTTCCATCTTTTAGGAACAGTTAACTTTATGAAAATATCTCTATTCAAATCCATTCTACATCTGTTTGAAGATTGAGGTCAAAGGCACTTTTCATACTCTGTACTTAGAAATATTGTTGGAAATTTCTGACGCATGCGCAGTCACAAAAAAGGGCAGACATGCGCAGAAGTGACAATGGGCACCTCACTAACCCTCGTCAAAGTACACTACCCTGTCCCAATCATGACCCTAATCCGTACCCTAACCCTAACCCTGACCCTAACCCTGACCCAAACCCTGACCCTTACCCTAACCCTAACCCTGACCCTAACCCAAACACTAACCATGACCCTAACCCTAACCCTAACCCTAACCCTAACCCTAACCCTAACCCTAACCCTAACCCTGACCTTAACCCAAACACTAACCCTAACCCAAACCCCAAATGTGTTAAAATTGTTGTTTTGGAGGCCTAGCTTTATCTCGGAAAGGATAAGTCTAGGAGGGTAACCGATTGGATTTTCGTATTAAGTTTTTTCACGAACTTCTCAAAAATCAAAGTTTTGGAGGGATGGGGGGTCAGGTTATGGTTTTTGGTACTTTTCATAGTCGATCTTTTCAATATTTCAACATGATTCTATGCTTCGTTCGGCTTGATGTTAAAAAATCGGCCCCGTTAGGGGTAGTACTTTTTGACAATTAAGCCCCTGGTGAAGACCGCAAGTCTTTATCTTTTGTAGTTTGGGAGTTGGTGTTAATTTCGGGGTTAGGCTTTACTCTCGCACAAACGTTTCTTCAGTGAGGTCGGAAAGTGCGGTCGTACACTTCATTGATACCAATAAGTTTTCATCCTTTAGATCGCCTTTCCATCTTTTAGGAACAGTTAACTTTATGAAAATATCTCTATTCAAATCCATTCTACATCTGTTTGAAGATTGAGGTCAAAGGCACTTTTCATACTCTGTACTTAGAAATATTGTTGGAAATTTCTGACGCATGCGCAGTCACAAAAAAGGGCAGACATGCGCAGAAGTGACAATGGGCACCTCACTAACCCTCGTCAAAGTACACTACCCTGTCCCAATCATGACCCTAATCCGTACCCTAACCCTAACCCTGACCCTAACCCTGACCCAAACCCTGACCCTTACCCTAACCCTAACCCTGACCCTAACCCAAACACTAACCATGACCCTAACCCTAACCCTAACCCTAACCCTAACCCTAACCCTAACCCTAACCCTAACCCTGACCTTAACCCAAACACTAACCCTAACCCAAACCCCAAATGTGTTAAAATTGTTGTTTTGGAGGCCTAGCTTTATCTCGGAAAGGATAAGTCTAGGAGGGTAACCGATTGGATTTTCGTATTAAGTTTTTTCACGAACTTCTCAAAAATCAAAGTTTTGGAGGGATGGGGGGTCAGGTTATGGTTTTTGGTACTTTTCATAGTCGATCTTTTCAATATTTCAACATGATTCTATGCTTCGTTCGGCTTGATGTTAAAAAATCGGCCCCGTTAGGGGTAGTACTTTTTGACAATTAAGCCCCTGGTGAAGACCGCAAGTCTTTATCTTTTGTAGTTTGGGAGTTGGTGTTAATTTCGGGGTTAGGCTTTACTCTCGCACAAACGTTTCTTCAGTGAGGTCGGAAAGTGCGGTCGTACACTTCATTGATACCAATAAGTTTTCATCCTTTAGATCGCCTTTCCATCTTTTAGGAACAGTTAACTTTATGAAAATATCTCTATTCAAATCCATTCTACATCTGTTTGAAGATTGAGGTCAAAGGCACTTTTCATACTCTGTACTTAGAAATATTGTTGGAAATTTCTGACGCATGCGCAGTCACAAAAAAGGGCAGACATGCGCAGAAGTGACAATGGGCACCTCACTAACCCTCGTCAAAGTACACTACCCTGTCCCAATCATGACCCTAATCCGTACCCTAACCCTAACCCTGACCCTAACCCTGACCCAAACCCTGACCCTTACCCTAACC
>NW_027267076.1:15000-39734 GCF_963676685.1 Mytilus edulis
CCAAACACTAACCCTAACCCAAACCCCAAATGTGTTAAAATTGTTGTTTTGGAGGCCTAGCTTTATCTCGGAAAGGATAAGTCTAGGAGGGTAACCGATTGGATTTTCGTATCAAGTTTTTTCACGAACTTCTCAAAAATCAAAGTTTTGGAGGGATGGGGGGTCAGGTTATGGTTTTTGGTACTTTTCATAGTCGATCTTTTCAATATTTCAACATGATTCTATGCTTCGTTCGGCTTGATGTTAAAAAATCGGCCCCGTTAGGGGTAGTACTTTTTGACAATTAAGCCCCTGGTGAAGACCGCAAGTCTTTATCTTTTGTAGTTTGGGAGTTGGTGTTAATTTCGGGGTTAGGCTTTACTCTCGCACAAACGTTTCTTCAGTGAGGTCGGAAAGTGCGGTCGTACACTTCATTGATACCAATAAGTTTTCATCCTTTAGATCGCCTTTCCATCTTTTAGGAACAGTTAACTTTATGAAAATATCTCTATTCAAATCCATTCTACATCTGTTTGAAGATTGAGGTCAAAGGCACTTTTCATACTCTGTACTTAGAAATATTGTTGGAAATTTCTGACGCATGCGCAGTCACAAAAAAGGGCAGACATGCGCAGAAGTGACAATGGGCACCTCACTAACCCTCGTCAAAGTACACTACCCTGTCCCAATCATGACCCTAATCCGTACCCTAACCCTAACCCTGACCCTAACCCTGACCCAAACCCTGACCCTTACCCTAACCCTAACCCTGACCCTAACCCAAACACTAACCATGACCCTAACCCTAACCCTAACCCTAACCCTAACCCTAACCCTAACCCTAACCCTAACCCTGACCTTAACCCAAACACTAACCCTAACCCAAACCCCAAATGTGTTAAAATTGTTGTTTTGGAGGCCTAGCTTTATCTCGGAAAGGATAAGTCTAGGAGGGTAACCGATTGGATTTTCGTATCAAGTTTTTTCACGAACTTCTCAAAAATCAAAGTTTTGGAGGGATGGGGGGTCAGGTTATGGTTTTTGGTACTTTTCATAGTCGATCTTTTCAATATTTCAACATGATTCTATGCTTCGTTCGGCTTGATGTTAAAAAATCGGCCCCGTTAGGGGTAGTACTTTTTGACAATTAAGCCCCTGGTGAAGACCGCAAGTCTTTATCTTTTGTAGTTTGGGAGTTGGTGTTAATTTCGGGGTTAGGCTTTACTCTCGCACAAACGTTTCTTCAGTGAGGTCGGAAAGTGCGGTCGTACACTTCATTGATACCAATAAGTTTTCATCCTTTAGATCGCCTTTCCATCTTTTAGGAACAGTTAACTTTATGAAAATATCTCTATTCAAATCCATTCTACATCTGTTTGAAGATTGAGGTCAAAGGCACTTTTCATACTCTGTACTTAGAAATATTGTTGGAAATTTCTGACGCATGCGCAGTCACAAAAAAGGGCAGACATGCGCAGAAGTGACAATGGGCACCTCACTAACCCTCGTCAAAGTACACTACCCTGTCCCAATCATGACCCTAATCCGTACCCTAACCCTAACCCTGACCCTAACCCTGACCCAAACCCTGACCCTTACCCTAACCCTAACCCTGACCCTAACCCAAACACTAACCATGACCCTAACCCTAACCCTAACCCTAACCCTAACCCTAACCCTAACCCTAACCCTAACCCTGACCTTAACCCAAACACTAACCCTAACCCAAACCCCAAATGTGTTAAAATTGTTGTTTTGGAGGCCTAGCTTTATCTCGGAAAGGATAAGTCTAGGAGGGTAACCGATTGGATTTTCGTATCAAGTTTTTTCACGAACTTCTCAAAAATCAAAGTTTTGGAGGGATGGGGGGTCAGGTTATGGTTTTTGGTACTTTTCATAGTCGATCTTTTCAATATTTCAACATGATTCTATGCTTCGTTCGGCTTGATGTTAAAAAATCGGCCCCGTTAGGGGTAGTACTTTTTGACAATTAAGCCCCTGGTGAAGACCGCAAGTCTTTATCTTTTGTAGTTTGGGAGTTGGTGTTAATTTCGGGGTTAGGCTTTACTCTCGCACAAACGTTTCTTCAGTGAGGTCGGAAAGTGCGGTCGTACACTTCATTGATACCAATAAGTTTTCATCCTTTAGATCGCCTTTCCATCTTTTAGGAACAGTTAACTTTATGAAAATATCTCTATTCAAATCCATTCTACATCTGTTTGAAGATTGAGGTCAAAGGCACTTTTCATACTCTGTACTTAGAAATATTGTTGGAAATTTCTGACGCATGCGCAGTCACAAAAAAGGGCAGACATGCGCAGAAGTGACAATGGGCACCTCACTAACCCTCGTCAAAGTACACTACCCTGTCCCAATCATGACCCTAATCCGTACCCTAACCCTAACCCTGACCCTAACCCTGACCCAAACCCTGACCCTTACCCTAACCCTAACCCTGACCCTAACCCAAAGACTAACCATGACCCTAACCCTAACCCTAACCCTAACCCTAACCCTAACCCTAACCCTAACCCTAACCCTGACCTTAACCCAAACACTAACCCTAACCCAAACCCCAAATGTGTTAAAATTGTTGTTTTGGAGGCCTAGCTTTATCTCGGAAAGGATAAGTCTAGGAGGGTAACCGATTGGATTTTCGTATCAAGTTTTTTCACGAACTTCTCAAAAATCAAAGTTTTGGAGGGATGGGGGGTCAGGTTATGGTTTTTGGTACTTTTCATAGTCGATCTTTTCAATATTTCAACATGATTCTATGCTTCGTTCGGCTTGATGTTAAAAAATCGGCCCCGTTAGGGGTAGTACTTTTTGACAATTAAGCCCCTGGTGAAGACCGCAAGTCTTTATCTTTTGTAGTTTGGGAGTTGGTGTTAATTTCGGGGTTAGGCTTTACTCTCGCACAAACGTTTCTTCAGTGAGGTCGGAAAGTGCGGTCGTACACTTCATTGATACCAATAAGTTTTCATCCTTTAGATCGCCTTTCCATCTTTTAGGAACAGTTAACTTTATGAAAATATCTCTATTCAAATCCATTCTACATCTGTTTGAAGATTGAGGTCAAAGGCACTTTTCATACTCTGTACTTAGAAATATTGTTGGAAATTTCTGACGCATGCGCAGTCACAAAAAAGGGCAGACATGCGCAGAAGTGACAATGGGCACCTCACTAACCCTCGTCAAAGTACACTACCCTGTCCCAATCATGACCCTAATCCGTACCCTAACCCTAACCCTGACCCTAACCCTGACCCAAACCCTGACCCTTACCCTAACCCTAACCCTGACCCTAACCCAAACACTAACCATGACCCTAACCCTAACCCTAACCCTAACCCTAACCCTAACCCTAACCCTAACCCTAACCCTGACCTTAACCCAAACACTAACCCTAACCCAAACCCCAAATGTGTTAAAATTGTTGTTTTGGAGGCCTAGCTTTATCTCGGAAAGGATAAGTCTAGGAGGGTAACCGATTGGATTTTCGTATCAAGTTTTTTCACGAACTTCTCAAAAATCAAAGTTTTGGAGGGATGGGGGGTCAGGTTATGGTTTTTGGTACTTTTCATAGTCGATCTTTTCAATATTTCAACATGATTCTATGCTTCGTTCGGCTTGATGTTAAAAAATCGGCCCCGTTAGGGGTAGTACTTTTTGACAATTAAGCCCCTGGTGAAGACCGCAAGTCTTTATCTTTTGTAGTTTGGGAGTTGGTGTTAATTTCGGGGTTAGGCTTTACTCTCGCACAAACGTTTCTTCAGTGAGGTCGGAAAGTGCGGTCGTACACTTCATTGATACCAATAAGTTTTCATCCTTTAGATCGCCTTTCCATCTTTTAGGAACAGTTAACTTTATGAAAATATCTCTATTCAAATCCATTCTACATCTGTTTGAAGATTGAGGTCAAAGGCACTTTTCATACTCTGTACTTAGAAATATTGTTGGAAATTTCTGACGCATGCGCAGTCACAAAAAAGGGCAGACATGCGCAGAAGTGACAATGGGCACCTCACTAACCCTCGTCAAAGTACACTACCCTGTCCCAATCATGACCCTAATCCGTACCCTAACCCTAACCCTGACCCTAACCCTGACCCAAACCCTGACCCTTACCCTAACCCTAACCCTGACCCTAACCCAAACACTAACCATGACCCTAACCCTAACCCTAACCCTAACCCTAACCCTAACCCTAACCCTAACCCTAACCCTGACCTTAACCCAAACACTAACCCTAACCCAAACCCCAAATGTGTTAAAATTGTTGTTTTGGAGGCCTAGCTTTATCTCGGAAAGGATAAGTCTAGGAGGGTAACCGATTGGATTTTCGTATCAAGTTTTTTCACGAACTTCTCAAAAATCAAAGTTTTGGAGGGATGGGGGGTCAGGTTATGGTTTTTGGTACTTTTCATAGTCGATCTTTTCAATATTTCAACATGATTCTATGCTTCGTTCGGCTTGATGTTAAAAAATCGGCCCCGTTAGGGGTAGTACTTTTTGACAATTAAGCCCCTGGTGAAGACCGCAAGTCTTTATCTTTTGTAGTTTGGGAGTTGGTGTTAATTTCGGGGTTAGGCTTTACTCTCGCACAAACGTTTCTTCAGTGAGGTCGGAAAGTGCGGTCGTACACTTCATTGATACCAATAAGTTTTCATCCTTTAGATCGCCTTTCCATCTTTTAGGAACAGTTAACTTTATGAAAATATCTCTATTCAAATCCATTCTACATCTGTTTGAAGATTGAGGTCAAAGGCACTTTTCATACTCTGTACTTAGAAATATTGTTGGAAATTTCTGACGCATGCGCAGTCACAAAAAAGGGCAGACATGCGCAGAAGTGACAATGGGCACCTCACTAACCCTCGTCAAAGTACACTACCCTGTCCCAATCATGACCCTAATCCGTACCCTAACCCTAACCCTGACCCTAACCCTGACCCAAACCCTGACCCTTACCCTAACCCTAACCCTGACCCTAACCCAAACACTAACCATGACCCTAACCCTAACCCTAACCCTAACCCTAACCCTAACCCTAACCCTAACCCTAACCCTGACCTTAACCCAAACACTAACCCTAACCCAAACCCCAAATGTGTTAAAATTGTTGTTTTGGAGGCCTAGCTTTATCTCGGAAAGGATAAGTCTAGGAGGGTAACCGATTGGATTTTCGTATCAAGTTTTTTCACGAACTTCTCAAAAATCAAAGTTTTGGAGGGATGGGGGGTCAGGTTATGGTTTTTGGTACTTTTCATAGTCGATCTTTTCAATATTTCAACATGATTCTATGCTTCGTTCGGCTTGATGTTAAAAAATCGGCCCCGTTAGGGGTAGTACTTTTTGACAATTAAGCCCCTGGTGAAGACCGCAAGTCTTTATCTTTTGTAGTTTGGGAGTTGGTGTTAATTTCGGGGTTAGGCTTTACTCTCGCACAAACGTTTCTTCAGTGAGGTCGGAAAGTGCGGTCGTACACTTCATTGATACCAATAAGTTTTCATCCTTTAGATCGCCTTTCCATCTTTTAGGAACAGTTAACTTTATGAAAATATCTCTATTCAAATCCATTCTACATCTGTTTGAAGATTGAGGTCAAAGGCACTTTTCATACTCTGTACTTAGAAATATTGTTGGAAATTTCTGACGCATGCGCAGTCACAAAAAAGGGCAGACATGCGCAGAAGTGACAATGGGCACCTCACTAACCCTCGTCAAAGTACACTACCCTGTCCCAATCATGACCCTAATCCGTACCCTAACCCTAACCCTGACCCTAACCCTGACCCAAACCCTGACCCTTACCCTAACCCTAACCCTGACCCTAACCCAAACACTAACCATGACCCTAACCCTAACCCTAACCCTAACCCTAACCCTAACCCTAACCCTAACCCTAACCCTGACCTTAACCCAAACACTAACCCTAACCCAAACCCCAAATGTGTTAAAATTGTTGTTTTGGAGGCCTAGCTTTATCTCGGAAAGGATAAGTCTAGGAGGGTAACCGATTGGATTTTCGTATCAAGTTTTTTCACGAACTTCTCAAAAATCAAAGTTTTGGAGGGATGGGGGGTCAGGTTATGGTTTTTGGTACTTTTCATAGTCGATCTTTTCAATATTTCAACATGATTCTATGCTTCGTTCGGCTTGATGTTAAAAAATCGGCCCCGTTAGGGGTAGTACTTTTTGACAATTAAGCCCCTGGTGAAGACCGCAAGTCTTTATCTTTTGTAGTTTGGGAGTTGGTGTTAATTTCGGGGTTAGGCTTTACTCTCGCACAAACGTTTCTTCAGTGAGGTCGGAAAGTGCGGTCGTACACTTCATTGATACCAATAAGTTTTCATCCTTTAGATCGCCTTTCCATCTTTTAGGAACAGTTAACTTTATGAAAATATCTCTATTCAAATCCATTCTACATCTGTTTGAAGATTGAGGTCAAAGGCACTTTTCATACTCTGTACTTAGAAATATTGTTGGAAATTTCTGACGCATGCGCAGTCACAAAAAAGGGCAGACATGCGCAGAAGTGACAATGGGCACCTCACTAACCCTCGTCAAAGTACACTACCCTGTCCCAATCATGACCCTAATCCGTACCCTAACCCTAACCCTGACCCTAACCCTGACCCAAACCCTGACCCTTACCCTAACCCTAACCCTGACCCTAACCCAAACACTAACCATGACCCTAACCCTAACCCTAACCCTAACCCTAACCCTAACCCTAACCCTAACCCTAACCCTGACCTTAACCCAAACACTAACCCTAACCCAAACCCCAAATGTGTTAAAATTGTTGTTTTGGAGGCCTAGCTTTATCTCGGAAAGGATAAGTCTAGGAGGGTAACCGATTGGATTTTCGTATCAAGTTTTTTCACGAACTTCTCAAAAATCAAAGTTTTGGAGGGATGGGGGGTCAGGTTATGGTTTTTGGTACTTTTCATAGTCGATCTTTTCAATATTTCAACATGATTCTATGCTTCGTTCGGCTTGATGTTAAAAAATCGGCCCCGTTAGGGGTAGTACTTTTTGACAATTAAGCCCCTGGTGAAGACCGCAAGTCTTTATCTTTTGTAGTTTGGGAGTTGGTGTTAATTTCGGGGTTAGGCTTTACTCTCGCACAAACGTTTCTTCAGTGAGGTCGGAAAGTGCGGTCGTACACTTCATTGATACCAATAAGTTTTCATCCTTTAGATCGCCTTTCCATCTTTTAGGAACAGTTAACTTTATGAAAATATCTCTATTCAAATCCATTCTACATCTGTTTGAAGATTGAGGTCAAAGGCACTTTTCATACTCTGTACTTAGAAATATTGTTGGAAATTTCTGACGCATGCGCAGTCACAAAAAAGGGCAGACATGCGCAGAAGTGACAATGGGCACCTCACTAACCCTCGTCAAAGTACACTACCCTGTCCCAATCATGACCCTAATCCGTACCCTAACCCTAACCCTGACCCTAACCCTGACCCAAACCCTGACCCTTACCCTAACCCTAACCCTGACCCTAACCCAAACACTAACCATGACCCTAACCCTAACCCTAACCCTAACCCTAACCCTAACCCTAACCCTAACCCTAACCCTGACCTTAACCCAAACACTAACCCTAACCCAAACCCCAAATGTGTTAAAATTGTTGTTTTGGAGGCCTAGCTTTATCTCGGAAAGGATAAGTCTAGGAGGGTAACCGATTGGATTTTCGTATCAAGTTTTTTCACGAACTTCTCAAAAATCAAAGTTTTGGAGGGATGGGGGTCAGGTTATGGTTTTGGTACTTTTCATAGTCGATCTTTTCAATATTTCAACATGATTCTATGCTCGTTCGGCTTGATGTTAAAAAATCGGCCCCGTTAGGGGTAGTACTTTTGACAATTAAGCCCCTGGTGAAGACCGCAAGTCTTTATCTTTTGTAGTTTGGGAGTTGGTGTTAATTTCGGGGTTAGGCTTTACTCTCGCACAAACGTTTCTTCAGTGAGGTCGGAAAGTGCGGTCGTACACTTCATTGATACCAATAAGTTTTCATCCTTTAGATCGCCTTTCCATCTTTAGGAACAGTTAACTTTATGAAAATATCTCTATTCAAATCCATTCTACATCTGTTTGAAGATTGAGGTCAAGGCACTTTTCATACTCTGTACTTAGAAATATTGTTGGAAATTTCTGACGCATGCGCAGTCACAAAAAAGGGCAGACATGCGCAGAAGTGACAATGGGCACCTCACTAACCCTCGTCAAAGTACACTACCCTGTCCCAATCATGACCCTAATCCGTACCCTAACCCTAAGCCTGACCCTAACCCTGACCCAAACCCTGACCCTTACCCTAACCCTAACCCTGACCCTAACCCAAACACTAACCATGACCCTAACCCTAACCCTAACCCTAACCCTAACCCTAACCCTAACCCTAACCCTAACCCCTGACCTTAACCCAACACTAACCCTAACCCAAACCCCAAATGTGTTAAAATTGTTGTTTTGGAGGCCTAGCTTTATCTCGGAAAGGATAAGTCTAGGAGGGTAACCGATTGGATTTTCGTATCAAGTTTTTTTCACGAACTTCTCAAAAATCAAAGTTTTGGAGGGATGGGGGGTCAGGTTATGGTTTTTGGTACTTTTTCATAGTCGATCTTTTCAATATTTCAACATGATTCTATGCTTCGTTCGAGCTTGATGTTAAAAAATCGGCCCCGTTAGGGGTAGTACTTTTTGACAATTAAGCCCCTGGTGAAGACCGCAAGTCTTTATCTTTTGTAGTTTGGGAGTTGGTGTTAATTTCGGGGTTAGGCTTTACTCTCGCACAAACGTTTCTTCAGTGAGGTCGGAAAGTGCGGTCGTACACTTCATTGATACCAATAAGTTTTCATCCTTTAGATCGCCTTTCCATCTTTTAGGAACAGTTAACTTTATGAAAATATCTCTATTCAAATCCATTCTACATCTGTTTGAAGATTGAGGTCAAAGGCACTTTTCATACTCTGTACTTAGAAATATTGTTGGAAATTTCTGACGCATGCGCAGTCACAAAAAAGGGCAGACATGCGCAGAAGTGACAATGGGCACCTCACTAACCCTCGTCAAAGTACACTACCCTGTCCCAATCATGACCCTAATCCGTACCCTAACCCTAACCCTGACCCTAACCCTGACCCAAACCCTGACCCTTACCCTAACCTAACCTGACCCTAACCCAAACACTAACCATGACCCTAACCCTAACCCTAACCCTAACCCTAACCCTAACCCTAACCCTAACCCTAACCCTGACCTTAACCCAAACACTAACCCTAACCCAAACCCCAAATGTGTTAAAATTGTTGTTTTGGAGGCCTAGCTTTATCTCGGAAAGGATAAGTCTAGGAGGGGTAACCGATTGGATTTTCGTATCAAGTTTTTCACGAACTTCTCAAAAATCAAAGTTTTGGAGGGATGGGGGGTCAGGTTATGGTTTTTGGGTACTTTTCATAGTCGATCTTTTCAATATTTCAACATGATTCTATGCTTCGTTCGGCTTGATGTTAAAAAATCGGCCCCGTTAGGGGTAGTACTTTTTGACAATTAAGCCCCTGGTGAAGACCGCAAGTCTTTATCTTTTGTAGTTTGGGAGTTGGTGTTAATTTCGGGGTTAGGCTTTACTCTCGCACAAACGTTTCTTCAGTGAGGTCGGAAAGTGCGGTCGTACACTTCATTGATACCAATAAGTTTCATCCTTTAGATCGCCTTTCCATCTTTTAGGAACAGTTAACTTTATGAAAATATCTCTATTCAAATCCATTCTACATCTGTTTGAAGATTGAGGTCAAAGGCACTTTTCATACTCTGTACTTAGAAATATTGTTGAAATTTCTGACGCATGCGCAGTCACAAAAAAGGGCAGACATGCGCAGAAGTGACAATGGGCACCTCACTAACCCTCGTCAAAGTACACTACCCTGTCCCAATCATGACCCTAATCCGTACCCTAACCCTAACCCTGACCCTAACCCTGACCCAAACCCTGACCCTTACCCTAACCCTAACCCTGACCCTAACACTAGTAGCCAGATTAAAGTCTGAAACGGTCATTTTGTCTGATCAAGTCTTGATCGACTTAATTTACCGCTAGAGAAATACGTTGAGACTTTTCAGATTTTAAGACATTGTTCAGATATGTTATGTCAAGTCTGTTCAGTCATGTCCAGTTAATCAAGATGGAAGGCTCTAGCGTTCAATCAAGTCTGTTAAGACTGTTTTGGACAAATTAAGACCAATCATAAAAAGTAACTTTCAAAACTTTCAGATCGGTTAAGATCCGTTTAGTGTGTTAGAATGATATTAGGAGTTACGCCCCTTTATGTGGATGATACATTGTATTATAAATGCTAGAATAAAAAATGTATATTATTTTGAATTATTAAACATAAAATCATTCGTTGGCTTTTTATTTCTGTTGGTCTTTGTTTAAGGTATAAGAGAATAAATTATATATTATACAGTTTTGTTAGCTTGTTTTGTTGTAGAAATAAATTATTCGCCAATAACTGTTTCTGATTTTATTTTTATTTTTTTATTTTCTGGTGTTAATTTATGTATTTATTTACTTATTCTTTGAAAAAAGTAATTGCAAATTTTTGACGTAACACTAACAAAAGAGTGACAACAACATCTTATAAATTTCATACGTCCAAATCACGTTTCTGGATTTTACTTCATCTGGAACGATCAACGCAAAATACAAGTATTTTATATGTCAGATAATTTATATCGTTAATTTCGTTATCCTCATCAGGCCGCATCAGGGAACCATGTCTCCGTTTGAACTAAGCTTCTAAAACTGCTTTCAGGCCGTGAAGTGAGAGTGTTAAAACTATAAATAACATACCATCCGAAAGAGAAGGATGTCGATAGGTTTTACAGAAAAGAGAATGATCGGCTATAAATATGAATAATAGAGAAAATGGAAAAAAATATAAAGAATGGAGAATAATAAGGTGCTTGAATATAAAGAATTGATAATAATAGACAAAAAGTATAAAGAAAAAACCCGGCCTACTAAACATTAAAGAATACAGAAATCACGAAAGGACCCCCCCCCCCCCCCCTCCAGATCCTCATAGATTAAAACAATATAACCTTATTTTAAGTTCAGCATCGAGTATATGTCTTAGTACATCTTTTTGTAAATGCGCTTATCCTTTCTTTCATTTGAATAAAAAAACTTATTTGATATAAAAATATGTATTTATTTGTTTTTTCAGATTGCACTATTATAAATAATTCTTCTTCGTCTTCTCCTTCTAAACTGTAAAAGTAACGTATGTATGCGTTAATATTCGGTCTATAAAGATTAAGTTCGATGGCACGTTCCAATAATCCAAAGTAATAAAATCAACGATCCATAAAATAACGTGGCAATTACAATGGCTATTTCACAGTTATATCATACGTTCACCTGTCATGGTATCATACATGTACCTCCGTATGTGGTAGTATAAGGTCTAAATCATTTTTGATAGCTTCTTTTTAACACTATTGACGACATTGTTTAAACTACATGCTCATTGTCACAAAACCGCAAATTTAGTATAGTTAAAAAGACAAATGATATTGAAAATGCTTTTTTTTCTATCAAAAATGTATGGTCGTATATTTGTAACTCTAGGTGTTTACCTAAAATGTATTGAATATGTAAAAGTTGAGATTTTTTTTTCAGATATTTGCCAAAAGAAACATTTTCCGATAAAAAACCCAATCAATTCAATTCTTTTTATTACTTTGAGCAAATGATAATCCATATAATAACGTTTTGTCCTTTAAATCTTTTTTGGGGGTCCGTAGAAATACCGCAAAAGACCCCTTTAGTGAGAACAAAAAATTGCACTAAGGGACCTGATGGAATGATAAAATTGACACAAAGGACATTGCATATCTAAGTTAACGTTTTAGAAATAAATAATTTCAAGTTTATAATCATATCTTAAGTAATTAGAAAGTTATTTAATGTTCTATCGAACGTGCCACACTCAGTTGATTGTAATCTATAGAAATTCATGTTCGTTCAACCATGACCCGTTTTGAATACACTAGACTATACTTATTAAAAATATATATATTATGTTATTTTATGTTGTTCTTGTTTTTTATGGTATAGTTATTACTGCCGTATCTATTTTGCTTTTCTGTCTGCTATAGTTTTTACTTCTATGTAAAAGTGTATTTTCTACTTATTTTTGTTTCTTTTAATTTCGTTTGCTTGTTCCGTAAGATCACTTTTTAAGTTTTCTAGTAATATTTTATAAAGATATTTTAAAAATAGTAAAACAATGTATAGAGTTTGTTTACCAACACATACTGACATAGAAGATACACATGTTTCCCAAAGTATAACAGTTTATTACATTTTGTTGAGCCTGCGACTTTTGTTGCAAAAGCGAGACATAGCGATCCACAAACCACAAATATTCACTTTGTGGTTAAAGTGTTTGAAACTCTAATAACTTTCTTAAACTATCCTGGATTTCTACTAAACTAGGACAGAAGCTTGCTTTTTGATCATAAGATAGCTGAAAAAAAAAAGAATTGTTTATCCGTATTTTTATTTATAACTGACTTTTTTGTTTTTCTGTAAGCTTATATGAATTCACTCTGTTTAATAAAAATCACATTTTTATGTCGGGGCCTTTTAATGATCGGTCGACTATATGGCAATGTTTTTCTCGTTATTGAAGGCCGTATTGTTGCTATAATTGCTTTTCTACCTCAGGCAAAGATTACCTTAGCTGTATTTGGCAAAACCTTTAGGAATTTTGGTCCTCAATGCTCTTCAACTTCGTACTTTATTTGGCCTTTTTAACTTTTTTGGATTTGAACGTCACTGATGAGTCTTTTGTAGACGAAACGCGCGTCTGCGTATATACAAAATTTAGTCCTGGTATCTTTGATGAGTTTATTTGCTATAAGACGTCTATGACTATTTTCGACCTTCTCGTCTTATTTTTTAAATTACGTCATTGATGAGCTGATCACTACAACGTTTAAACAAAATATTCGTTCCCGTGAAAACTATAAGATTTGTTTAACTTTCAAATTTCATCGTGATCTCTTCTCAGGATATAATGGCTATCTGTATGTTGGTTTTACAGCTAATTTCCCAATGCATGTAAGCGAGACTTTTGTTAGCTTGATTGCTTAGTTTGTATATTTACAATTGTAATTGGGATAATGTCCAATCAAATTTAAATATAATATATACAGATTAAAATGTGCCTCTACATTGTTTGAAGATGTCAATGTTATTTACAAAGCTTGAATTCATGTTTATACCAACAGAGCAAGCAAGCCTACCAAAATTTTACTCTACAAGCATTAGGAAATAAGCTGTAAAGTCGACAAGATAACAGGTTAATGTATTCAAGTGATTTTCAGAATTTAAGATTTGTTGCAATTCTAAAGTACAATGGTTAAATCAATCTTATCTTTGATGTGCCACATGGGCATCCCTATAAAAAAGACAGTCCATGTGTGGCCCATGACATTAGATATTATGCATGTCAGTGGATATTTTCTTTGTGAAGCTAGCACTAATAACCTATATTATTTACGTGTCTGAAATATTTTGAAAAGTGTAACTAAACTCTTGAACAGACCATTAATAAACGTCCATTGTGTGAATTCGGGATTTACACGTATTAAAAACTCTTCACTTTTCGGCATTCGAGAAAACATATATTTAGCAAACACTATTGAGGAACACAAATAAAAAATAAATTTAATTTGTTAATATTTGCAACTCTTAAACCCAGCTGATATTTTTTTTTATTTCTCACCTGACAAATGGGATATACACGACTTCCCAAAAAAGTGTGTAGGTCAAAAAATAAATCTGGTGACCCATATTTTTTTTAATTTTATTTTAAAGCTTATTATTGAGACTTATTATGTCAAATTTTAAAAAAAATTCAACGGACCAATTTTTTGTAAATTTATGAAAAATAAGAAAAAATCACAAAATTCGGGTATTTATGTGTGCAAGCTGTGTTGATAAAATTAGCTCCAGATTTAATAAATATGTATAAAACTGCCATTATTTGTGTTTTTTTTTACATTTTAACATTATTTTAGTGAGAAATGAAGAACAAACCTTTCAAAATACTTTCAAAGGATTGAAAAAAATACAGAATTTTTATTACAGGTATGTATTTACTCATCATGTGATGGTCCAACTTTGGTGACCGTTACCATGAAACGAGTCTGGTGACATACTATTTTTAACTCAAATTCTTATAGAGGCCTTTGCATAGTATATGTATGCAAAATTTAAGAAGAATTCAACGGTGAAAAAAAAATTGCTATTACTGTAGGGATTCACCTTAAAAGCATTTTTTTTTTACATAAAGCACAAATATATTTACATGTTTCATTATCAGATCAAAATATCTTAAATACCCCAGTCCCAGAGATACCGTGTATATTCGGCTGAATATACATGTACCATATCGAGAATTTTACATTCATACTTGTTACGTAACGAGATATGTGCCCAGGTAAAAAGATCCAGCAGTGGTGTATATTCTAAAGTGTTTATCGTCTTCTATTATACATGCCGATGACAATGACATTTAGCTTGAGGGCCATTTTGTTTTCGCAACGAAAAACAAAAATTAAAAATTTTATAGATATAATATTCTGTTGAAAAATCATTTTTAAAGGTGAACAGATTAAGCATAACGTCTTCGCAATTTCTTTTTAACAGCCATGGACACAGATATCAGAATAAATAAGAAAACACTAAATTCTTCAACAATATATTGTAAAATGGACACCAAACACATGTTGATAGAATAGTGTACTGATAGTATAAAAAAGAAGATGTGGTATGATTGCCAATGAAACAACTATCCACAAAAGACCAAAATGACACAGACATTAACAACTATAGGTCACCGTACGGCTTCAACAATGAGCAAAGCCCATACCGCATAGTGAGCTATAAAAGGCCCCGATAAGACAATGTAAAACAATTCAAACGAGAAAACCTAACGGCCTTATTTATGTACAAAAATGACGAAAAACAAATATGTAACACATAAACAAATGACAACCACTGAATACAGGCTCCTGACTTGGGACAGGCACATACATAAATTAGGTGGCGTGGTTAAACATGTTAGCGGGATCCCCACCCTTCACCTAACCTGGGACAGTGGTATAACAGTACAACATAAGAACGAACTATAAAAATCAGATGAAAAAGGCTTAGCTCATCAGATGGACAAAAATACAAGTGGACGCGGCCGGTACTTATACATCCCGACACAAAAAAGACACAATGAACAAATCTGAGAGCAGCTAGTTCAAAGTCACTAACAACTAATAAAAAAATCATGCAACTAAGACTAAACTATCAATCCGTACACATCCAACATCCATCTATCGTTTTCAGATATTTCTTTTCCGCCATTCATAAGTTTAATGTTTACTTTGACTTAATGCTATACATGTATAATGTGTGTTCAGAGATGGATTTATAAACTTTATGCTTAAAATAATAAACCCCAAACAGACAATAAACAGGTGATTTGGTGACCATTTAGACTTCGTTTAGATAACACACGTCTTCAAAATTAATAGTTTAAAATTAAATTTTGGGGATTTAAAATGTATATATCCAAACCTATTCTATTACTTTCCTCTGAGCAAAGTCTTAAGAAAAATATATATTGAAACTGTAGGAGATCATAGTGGGTTGAACGACAACGAGACACTCGCAACCAAACAACAAAAATCACATAAGGACGGCTAGTGGGCAACATATAAGTCTATTAAAATTGGTCATTTGAATGTTGCTGGATGGGACTAGAGAAAATTGTCAGTTAAGGTCAAAAAATTTTAAAAAGCATTGAATGTGATATTATAGCAATTAGCGAGACACATTTAGCAGGTCAAGATGAAATAAATGTAACAGGTTATACATGGCTTGGTTTTAACAGAACAAATATCCATCGTAATGCGCCAAAAGCGTCAGGTGGGGTTGGTATATTGCTTAGTAATTGGCTTTTGAAATACTTTAACGTATCTGTAATTCGATAAAACTTTCGAGGGAATTCTTGGTGTCAAATTCGAGAACACGTCAAAAGACTTGGAATTCATATCGTATTCATGCTACTTGCCACCAGATAAACTCATCACGAGGGCGCGATGCTCAGAGTTTCTTAGCACATCTTTTAACTCAAATCTATATGCACTCTGATTGTGTAAATATTCTACTAGTCGGTGATTTTAACGCTAGAATCAGTCTCCTTATCAGAAACCTTAAACCAATAGATAATATCAGTTTTTACAATAAAGCATGTAAAATAAGAATTGGCGTAATTAAGTTGTTGCACAAATTCATTCTTTTTCAGCGAAACTAAATCCAGTGGCAGATTCAGAGGGGGGTGTAGAGGATGTACGCCCCTCTTCAATGATATCTCAATGTAAATGTAGTCCTGCTTTTTTTTAAATTTTACACTCTATTCTGTTCTGCATTTCTTAGTTATTAATTTATCCTGACTTGTTTTTCATTAAGTCATCATGACTTTTCTATTTCGCAATGGCCATACTGCCTTTTTTCTCTTAACTCCCGTCATGCTTTATTTCAATTTTTATACGTCAGACAAACTTCTTCATGCATGTGTCCTTAATTGATAAGTTTCTACATTGCATTTAAAACATCCATTGAAAGAATATTGTATAATAAAAAATCCTTGTCCGCTGTTGGAAGTTCTGTTTCGCCATTTTTGGTTCTTGTCATGAGACGATATTTCAGGGGTTTTGATTGTTAAACTCGTTAAATCAAATAACGAACATATTCCATCTCAACCTGAGAGAGAGTGGCTCATTTACATTTATCAATGATTATCGTTTATAAGATGTTGTACTTTTCAATGCTATTTATAAACGCCGAGTAAAATTTTAAAAGTTTGGGTATACAAATTTTAAATTATTGATCTTAAAAATACTCAGTAGACAATTGGACATATTAAACAATCATTATTCATCTATTATATTATAACACAAAATATTCACAAAGGCTTACAATGATAAATGAAATCAATGTTTTGTTTTCAATGTTACAATTTATGTATTGTTCTATGGTGACGAATCTTTAAGTTCTGACGAAAATTATAGTGTTTTTCTATCTTTCCACAAAGTATATAAAAGTACCAAGCGTTTTTCTCAACTTTGACAACCTTCTTCTGTAACAGATGTTGGCAAAACTTTTCAACGGCAATGTTCAAAGCGCTTAGACAATTCCAGTGCACCGTTACGATTCAAATATGATGTAATGGTATAGAAAAACCTTGCAGCTGAGTAACTTTTGACAAAAACATGCTACATTTGAGAAAAAATGGCTGTAAAAATTTTACATATATCGCCATATTGGGATAGTCGTAATTCCAGTTACGGTTATCAGTTTAATACCAGTGCAGTTGAGAAATATGGTACATTTATTCAAATGCAGATATAAACCTTATCAATATTAAACCCAATCCCGCAAGCAGCTGTGGTCATCCTGTTGAGTATAGTATTCACTATTTCTTAAGTGCCCTTTTATCAACGAAGCAAGAGAAACATTGTTTTCAAAATTAGAAAGATCTACTATATCCATTTTGCTTTCATTGGCTGGTGACGGTGGCCTTTCATTTCAACTATTGTATCTGTAAATATATTGTATGTTTCTCTGAAAACTTGTATTTAGTTTTTAGAGAATAAAGTATCTATCTATCTATCTATTTCAGAAAAACAAAGATATTTTTGAGTCTGTACAATCATATATCAGAAATACACTAAGATTTAGAACATTCAATTAAAATTTCGAAACTCCTACTCCTATCTCTTCACTCTAGTTCAGTTTTAAATATTACTCTTATACGTTTTGTTTTTGAACAAGGCTATTTTTTGTCAAAAGACAAGCACAATAACCCCAAAGCGAATTGCTGAGAAGTGGTTTCGTATTTCGTTAAAGAAAGAAAATACTAATAGTTTATGTAAAATAACGATTAACGACTCTCGTACGGTGTCGCGTTTATATCTTTTTTAATGCATTGGTGCAATTGGATGCAAACAATAATGACCATAAAATATCAGTTTGCGAGATCAGACAGTAACCTAACAACTAAACAATTGAAAACCTAAAGATCAATGTTTAACATTCGCCAGCAATGAGCAATTTTCATTAATAAAACATGATTTAGTCGAATACTTTGCGAGTAAAGAAGGAGAGACTACCATAGATTTGTTATTAACCCCAAATGCTTGATGGGTACAAATCAGTATTCAGGAATTAACTTTTTTTTGCATTACACCACATTACAACAGAAAATAGAATATACACGTAGGACCTTGAAGTATTTCTAATACATTGTTGTTTTCCTGTTCTTTCTTTCTGGCAAACACGGTTTTATAAATGCTGACAGCACCGACCATTGAAAAACAATCGATCTGTATGTAATGCAAATAATTGGGTTTTTCGTATGGCAAATAAGAAAAAAATACCGTTTGATTTAAAATTGTTTAAAATTATTTAGAATAGATTTATGAAAATAACGTATATTAATGTGAAAAGGCTAGACTTTAATATGTGCCGTAGGGATGTTATTGAGTGGTAAGGTTTTGTTTACAATTATTTCCCACGTATTTCCCTAGTGAAATCTGCAATAATTATTATATCATCATGTTGTTGGATTTTCACATTATAACAAAACTAAGAATATGACGGATGAATTTATAGTTAGCTGTTTAATGTCCAGTGGCAACTATTAGATGTATCATTAGGAGGACATGTACAATGTTATAATAAGGCAGCAACCATTTGATTTTCTGGGGGGGGGGGGGGGGGGGGGGGGCTATGGTTTTTTTTGGAAAAAAAAAGTTTGTTTCCAGTTTTTGGAGAAAAAAATAATTTGTTTTTGATTCTGAGAAAAAAAAATGTTTGTTTCACCCTCAGCTGCCACTATATGTAATGCTAAAATTGAAAGAAGAAAAATTGTTTTCGACTTGTCGCGAAAAAATAGATTGTTTTTCGCCGCAGGCGAAAAAAATAATTTGTCCAGAAAAAATAACCATAGCCCCCCAGAAAATCAAATGGTTGCTGCCTAACATTAGATATATGTTTCATTATAATACGTTATTCTAATTGGCTTCTCTGCAATCTTGCGTTATTCCTTAATCAATTTAAATACACAATAAAATGTATCATTCATGATGACACGAGGTCCCACAATAGAGTGCACAAGTGAATAAACACAACCGTCCTTTTGATGATCAATTTGTTAACTTGCTGGGACTATCATTCTAATAGCATAATAGTCCCCGTTAAATCAGAGCTCTACCGTTAAATAGTACTGTAATTGTTATTAATGTTATTATTTTATTTTTGCGCTGTCTTAATTTGTAATTTAATATAGTTATTTTTAAAAGTATAATATAGTGTCTTGTAAGTCATTTTTGGGCAGGATATTGTTTGTTTTAGAGTGTATGAATAATTTTTATTGCAATCAACTTAAAAAAAACTAAACTATGTTGACCGTATGTCATCGAATACATTTTACCTTATACAAGACAGCTGATTGGATAAATATGATAGGTTGTTACGCCTACATTGATACTGATGTCCAATCGAATACCAGCAGACACCTGTCAGTAAAAAACAAATTGCAAGCGTGGCCGATATATTTGTTTATTCGGTTCCAAGGCCGTAACTACCCTTGAGGCAAGTGAGGAAATTGCCTCACTAAAATTTCGACAACTGATTTTTTTTTATACATATATATAAATATAATAGTCATTCGTTGTTCTGTCTCAACCTTGATTTCTATAACTTGTCATCATTCCTTTTAACTATTCTTCCTTGATATAACTCAGCATCTCAACGGGTGATGTTTCTCGATTACATTAACCTAGTAACGATAATCATAATGTATCTCTAGTTAAAAACAGGCTCTTGCAGAAAAAGGAAAAGCGACACTGAAGGTAAATAAGGAATAATCTAGTAAACTAGTTTTTTTGTGAACAGAGTCTGAGTGTTGCATATTAGCTTCATTAGTACAATCCAGAAACGATAAGTAGACTGACAAATGAAGTACTGGTTTTCGGAAGGGGGCAGTCCTGTCTGCGTATTCATTTCTCCGCGCCAACTTTGACAAATCAAGTACTGGGCATCGCAAGGGGGCAGTCCTGTCTGCGTATTCATTTCACGAACTTTAATCTTTCTCTTTACAGATAAATAAAATATAAACTTTAATATGAAACATCCATGGATTAGTTTTTATCCATGTTTCTTTAACCTTAAAAATTGAAAGAATATCCATATTCCAATTTGATATTATCGAGGATCGAATGGTAGAACCTTTAACACAGGATTTTGTCTTTACTTATTCGGGACTACGGAATTTCATTTCTTTATATTCGGGGGTTTCGGAATCGGACACCCCCAACCCCTCACACCCTAAATTTATAGATTCTGGAACTAAAATACCACCAACTATTTCCAGAAATAATTGGAAATTACGGACCTACATGTAAACGTCAAAAACTCCAGTCCAATTTCCCCTGTACCCATACCAGATATACTTACTCTATAAATAGAATCATATACCTGTATCTTATCTCATTCTATCCCGAGTTTGTCTACTCTTTGTCAGCATAAAAGCGAGTTTAATAATTTGAAACTGCGACTGTATGATGGTGCTTACAGGAAAGCTAAATTCCCTTTTGCAAACAAAACTGTTACTACCGATGCTGCTACCGAATTGCTGTTGGAGAAGGAATTGGAAGAAGACATTGTTGATCATTGTGTTGATGATAATGTGCTACCTTTAGAAACACAGACTGCTCTGAAACAAACTGAAAACTTGGAAAAGAGCATGCATTGTGGCGAGAGATTATACATTGCCATGCTCCATGTTCATCGCGATAAGGATATCAGCAGACCGAATTATGATTCTGAACGATTTGACTGAACCGGCAATAGAAAAATTTGGCAAACTCTACTGAATCGGTGTTTGTTCTATGTAACTGGCAGCAGACTCAAATCAGTGATATTTGGATATTATCTTACTTATAAATTTAAATAAAGTTGTTCAAAATTTGGTGTTAGTAAAAGTCTTAAAATATGAAAAATATATAAAAAAAAGTGTCCAAATTCAAAACATTATCAAACTCTCTAAAAATGCTAGAATGCAGGATTTTGTACCATTCATTTCATACCCTCCAAAAAAAAAAATCGCCTCGCTTCGCTCGGCTCACTTATTTTGCCTCACTAAAATAAGATGCCTAGTTACGGCCTTGGGTTCATTCAACCTATGCCAACATTATGAAATTTAGGTATAAAATTGTGTGAAAAATGTTGGCATAGGTTGAATAATTTGTTACAGATTAAGTGTTATAAAAACATAAATTAATTAGGGGATAATCAATCTACAACCAGTTATAACCAGTTCGATATTTGAAAAATAATTTAGATAGCCGCTATTCGTTTACTCTTTTTCAGGTGAATTTCAATAACTGTTTTTTTTTCTCACTTTCTCATTAAACAGAAAGGTATTTAAATATGAGCGTACAACCAGTAACGGAATTACTACAAGCATTTTATATACCGTGTGTATAAAAAACATTATCAAATTATATTTGTAGATTGTAAAAGATTAAGAATATTTTTATATCTGTTCTAAATCATCTGAAATAAAATAAAACATATTTCTCTCTGCCTGAATGCATCGTAAGCAAATTTTTTTTTTACTTTTTTTTTTGTCTATTTGCAAATGAACGAAGAATTCTCTTAAACTGAATTATTAAACAGACAGACTAACTTTAAAAGACAAAATACTAGCGTGTACTTCCATCCAAGGAAATGAATTTCTATAAAGTAACTAATTTAAGTGGCCATCGATGTGTAATATTTGACACTGGACATTATTTTTGAAGCAATGTAATACGTATAATGTATACTATCAATCAAAATTAAAGACTTTTGAATGTAACAATATGGTACAAATCCATTTGATATATTGAATTTTTATATTTTTTTTTTTATCTAATGAAAATGTTGTAAACTGCTCCCAGTTAATATAAATAAGAAGATGTGGTATGTGTGTCAATGCAACAACTCTCCCATCATTCAAGTCACATGGTATAATTTAATAAGAGGTCAAAAGTACGACCCCCAACACGGAGCTTTGACCCTCATCGAACAGCAAGCTATAACGGTCCCTAGAATGACTAGTGTAAAACAATAAAAAATGGAAACAAAAAGTCCTAATCTATAAATACGGTCATTTCGCTACGTTATTTTATAGCTTTTTGGTCAATTCCGAAATAGCAAGTAAGCGTCTCACTGTTTTTCAAAATGAGTAGTAACAACTGGTGCTTCAAAATATCTGATACGAAACAGAAATATAAACCGTACATTTGATTTTATCAATCGTGTCTTAACTAACGTTGTTTGGTATTTTTCTATGATATGATTTACTCTTGTATTTAATTCGTGCTAAAAAAAAAAATTGGCGAAAAAAAAAATTCAAATGAGTTATCGACATCGGTCTTTATATGTATTTATATGGTCAATATAAACTGTCAATTAAATTTTTAAAATATGCTAATATAATTGTTGCATTTATTAAAAAAAATATAAAATAATGTTTTATTTGTAAATGTAATAATTTAACCCGGTTTAAACCTTATACATCTTATATTAAAGATAAAACATGGAACTTCATTCATTATACGTCCCAGTGACACGAATGCGTAATTATTTAGGTAGTTTATGCTCATTCCGTTTCGGTTGACTGCTTAATAATCCGTTTATTAAAATGTAAATAACTTTCACCAAGCATCTGTCATCTGTGTACAATTTTAAAATAAAAAGTAAATTATATACTTAAAATATACGTTTCTTGACCAAATATAGATAAGAACTATTACTCTACATTAGAAACAAAAAAATGTTTAAGAACATCTTTCAGATATATTTAATACTGATCATTGTATCTTTAGAGGCGGAATGCATACATACAGGACTACTTTATGTGAGACTGCAAAGTTTTTATGAGAAATTTTCCGGTTACAACAATTAATCTTTTCTCATATAACCAATGAAATGTTAAAGATTCTATCGGAAATAAATGAATTGTTTTTAAAGTTTGCATACTTTATTTAATTAAATAGATATACAGTCATATTAAAAGATCACAAAAGAATATCATCCAAGATATAGAGATTATATTCATAAAGGGGGAGTAACCCCTGATAAAAAAACAGATCAAGTGTCGCCCGTTTTATTCAAAATATTTAAAATCTTAACACAACTGAACACGATCTTACTGCAACTAAACAAGTTGTTCGCCTTTGGTCTTATTTAATCTGAACGTGATCTAATCAAGTCTTATTGGATGCTAGACGAATCTGTCTTATTTATCTTGACACGACTGATCTGACTGAACACAATATATCTTAACATAGTCTGAGTGTCTAAACAGGTCTTAACGTTTTTCTCTAGCGGTAAATTAAGTCGATTAAGACTTGATCAGACCAAAATGACCGTTTCAGACTTAAATCTGGCTACTAGTGTAACCCAAACACTAACCATGACCCTAACCCTAACCCTAACCCTAACCCTAACCCTAACCCCTAACCCTAACCCTAACCCTGACCTTAACCCAAACACTAACCCTAACCCAAACCCCAAATGTGTTAAAATTGTTGTTTTGGAGGCCTAGCTTTATCTCGGAAAGGATAAGTCTAGGAGGGTAACCGATTGGATTTTCGTATCAAGTTTTTTCACGAACTTCTCAAAATCAAAGATTTGGAGGGATGGGGGGTCAGGTTATGGTTTTTGGTACTTTTCATAGTCGATCTTTTCAATATTTCAACATGATTCTATGCTTCGTTCTGGCTTGATGTTAAAAAATCGGCCCCGTTAGGGGTAGTACTTTTTGACAATTAAGCCCCTGGTGAAGACCGCAAGTCTTTATCTTTTGTAGTTTGGGAGTTGGTGTTAATTTCGGGGTTAGGCTTTACTCTCGCCACAAACGTTTCTTCAGTGAGGTCGGAAAGTGCGGTCGTACACTTCATAGATACCAATAAGTTTTCATCCTTTAGATCGCCTTTCCATCTTTTAGAACAGTTAACTTATGAAAATATCTCTATTCAAATCCATTCTACATCTGTTTGAAGATTGAGGTCAAAGGCACTTTTTCATACTCTGTACTTAGAAATATTGTTGGAAATTTCTGACGCATGCGCAGTCACAAAAAAGGCAGACATGCGCAGAAGTGACAATGGGCACCTCACTAACCCCTCGTCAAAGTACACTACCCTGTCCCAATCATGACCCTAATCCGTACCCTAACCCTTAACCCTGACCTAACCCTGACCCAAACCCTGACCCTTACCCTAACCCTAACCCTGACCCTAACCCAAACACTAACCATGACCCTAACCCTAACCCTAACCCTAACCCTAACCCTAACCCTAACCCTAACCCTAACCCTGACCTTAACCCAAACACTAACCCTAACCCAAACCCCAAATGTGTTAAAATTGTTGTTTTGGAGGCCTAGCTTTATCTCGGAAAGGATAAGTCTAGGAGGGTAACCGATTGGATTTTCGTATCAAGTTTTTTCACGAACTTCTCAAAATCAAAGTTTTGGAGGATGGGGGGGTCAGGTTATGGTTTTTGGTACTTTTCATAGTCGATCTTTTCAATATTTCAACATGATTCT
>NW_027267077.1:0-38403 GCF_963676685.1 Mytilus edulis
TCTCTAACTTTAGTTTGCCTCAACCAAATGTTATGAAACCTATACTCAATGCTTATTACCACAAAACACAGATTAAGTTTGTATAGTGGTAGCGTCACTATAACAGTTCTAGAGTTATGTCCCTTTATATCATTGATGAAAAATTTAAGCAAATAAATACTGGTGAATGATTCAGGCTCATGAGAGCCTCTTGTTTCAATTTTTGTCTTTTTTCTTGAAATTGTTAAAAGGTAGGGAGAAACTTTATAAAAAAAAAAAAAAAAAAAAAAGCAAGAATGACCAGCATGAAAAGATGTAGAAATAAGATAGACTTCCACTTGCTAAAATTAGATTCATAGACTAATTATTTAGAAGTTGGAATGTTTTGGGCTTCTTATATAAGTAATATAACCAAATAAATCACTTATTTATAACAGGGACAGTGGAAACAGTGAGTCTTAATGACAGTCTGGAGGTACCAGTTACACATCAGATTTCAAATACCATGAGTGATACACAAAGGCCTAATAATGTTATAAGATTGGGAAATACAGTACCGATACCTGAGAGAGACATCATTAATACCTGTATTGGACCTATGGAAATTGATGGTTTGTATGCTGTTTATCATCACACAAAAGATATTACTGTTATTGCTATGAAATGAAATGAATAGTTGCTAATTTTATAAAAAATTCTTTCAACCCAATAGTAAAATTAGTTAACTTTAATTACATGCACAGTATATTCATTGGACAATGTTGATCTACAATTTATTAACTTCAATGAAAATCAAAATTAATGTTCTGTTTCTTCTAATAATGGACTAGATGGAATAATATACATTTATTTCCCGTGCCTGAGGGAGATATGAAGATTTGTTCACCCAAGAATATTCATATTTCATGAGGGCTCTGCCCGAGGGAAATATGATTTTTCGAAGGTGAACAAATCTTCATATCTCCTGAGGCCAAGGGAAATTAATGTATTATTCCACTGCCTAAGCTTTGTATACTATCTGAACTTTAAATATTAGTTTGCATACCGGCATTTTTTCCGACTTATCCGCTTGTTTTTATTACTAAACACGACATATATATACATGTATTGATAAATAGTAAGGATAAACATTAATTATTTAATTAGTCCTTTTGTTTTAACGTCTGAAATAAATTTGAACATGATAATGATATTTGCTAAAGCTAATTAGAAAATAGGAAGTTCAAGACGTTATGTTCATAAACCGCGCGTAGCGTTGCACGATTTAGTCCCAACATGTCAGACTCGAGTTGAATATGAAGTTTTCTTCGACGTCACATGTGAACGTTTCAACTAATGAAATGTTGATTTCGCTATCAAAATCAACATGCAGTGGAATAATTTAATTTAATTATGTTTTTAAGAGATAGGGCATACATTTCTACTGCAACTAGTTGTGTTTATTTCCTTAATTTAATAACACAGCTAAATTGTGTGCAATGTCAATTTCATCATGGAACACTTTCTCCACAATCAGGGGTTCATTAAGGGATGATATTAAGATTGAAATTTGTGTTCCAATTTAATAGCTATCAATGTATTAGTTTAAGTTGCAGTATAAAAACAATACTAGGTCAATGTCAGAAAAATATAAACTGTTTTGTACTTAGCTAAAAACTGTTAAAGGGCTCGCTAGAACCTCGCCCTTCCCAAGTTTCTTAGCCTCATACAAAAAAGTTTAAAATTTCTGACATTGACCTAATATTGTAAATTTATGTGACAGGAATCCAATGAAACAAGCACTGAAAGAACTTTGGAAGTCAACATACAGACACAAAATTCTCTTATTAACAGTGTATGATTCCCTAAAAGTATTTAGTTGATAACCTTAACTGACTTAAAATTGAATTTAAATATCTACAAAAAAAAAAAAAATTCTCAAATCAAAGATAATTGGTACACAAAAAAAAAAAACAGTAAGCAATTGGGATTAAATGATACTGACATGATTATCAGTGTTTATCTTCAACACCATATGCAACTGTCTATTTTAAAACACATTTGAAATGCAACCCTAGCATAATTAAATATGTATTGATTCTTATAGTTTTTATATCTTAGAAATTCCTATTATGTGCAGCAACGATGGTGGAATTTCATCAGATACATGCACAATAGACAGCTTAATGATGAATTTGATGGTGGCAGTATTGGTGTATCCTGATTTGCCAAATACATTGATCAATTCGCAACATCAAATCCATAATGAGGTATCACAATGTACATAATTCAGAATTAGGAGTTAGGCTGGTAGAAATTTGTGATTATTTTATGATTAGAGTATATTTTTGCAGTGTGTTAATATGCCCCCAGTGTTCTCCCCAGAAATTTTGGATAGCATCACATTTGGTGTCAAAAAATATATTGTATTTTTTTCAATGTAATTTGTCTTGTCGTGGCAATGCTCTATTTCCTTTATGTTTGTTATATATGTTATTATTTCATATCGGTTAAGAATAAGCTTCTATAATTGGATAAAAAGGGACCACATGACATTCATTATTCTTCAGTAATAAATTCAATCGGTCATTAACAGAACAAAATGTACCATAAACTGGTCGTTAACAAACTTTTACATGATAATGACCGGTGGGGCGTGGTTTCCGTCTGATAATGACCGTTGGGGCGTGGTTTCTCTGTTAATGACCGATGGGGTGTGGTTTCTATGTTTAGAAGAGAGATGTCCCTTTAATAATTTTCCTGTTTTCAATATATTTTTTTTAATTTAAGTTGTTAAATTGTTTATTATATGTTTTCGTTAATTATAAAATTATAGAGAACTTGATTAAGTATTTATATACTGAAAAATTGCACTAAAATGAATGGCAGTATTACTAAGACTGTTTTTCACTCTTTGCCATAGAAATAATACAACTAATCGAGTTTGCTTTAGGCATTTTGAAATTATGCGAAATTTCAAAAACATGGTTTCTCAATGAAATAAACATAATAGTTCTTGAAACACTGGTCATTATCGTGATACATGGAATGCCCGTAGGACAGTGGTATTGACTGCTACAGCGATAATGACCTCGCCTTCGGCTCAGTCATTATCACTATCTTAGTCAATACCACTGTCCTGTGGGCAGTCCATATATCACGATAATGACCAGTTTTTCAAGAACTATTATATAATTATTTATTACAAAATGTATTATATTGTTTGTATGCTATAGGCCTTATTTGGTGAATAAAATATTCTATTCCACCCTATTCTTTAGTTTGAACAGTATTTATTAATGAAAAATTACAAGATATATATTGCAATGTTACATAAAATACATACAGTTTTTTCAGTTTATGTTTTCTATATTCATTTATAGTTTAACAATTATTTTTTTCCTCTTGGGCCAAATGAAAATATATGTATGGTTCCAGTTACCCTACCTACCCAGCTAAATGAATGAATGGTTTATTATAGTGCAACCTGTATAGATACAATTGCACTAAATATGTAGGAAATACACTAGTTCTTAAAAAAAAAGGAAGAGAAAGTATCATATAGCAATAAAATTTAAATTTAAAAAAACTGATTCTTATCATGTCTATGAAATATTTGGTTCATGGTACATTTTGTGTACACAATAATTAGTCCCGGTTGTTTCTTTTTATCAAAATGATATATATTTTTAACAAAGTTATCTAACAAATAGTCTGTTAATGCTTAGTTTTCTCTTTAGTTATCATTTTTTTTATCTGTCTACTGTGCCATTTGTGCATATGTATGTAAATTGCGGATTTTTGTCATATTTGGTCCGGTATCAATCAGTGGTTTACACTAAAATATTCAATGGTCGCCGAAGGCAATAAAAAATACGAAATTAAACAATGTTTGACAAGAGATTGGGAATGAATATGGCATTTTTAATGAATTAAATTGATGCAACATAAACTAAAGCCAATTATGATCACTTTCTAAAGAAAGTTCAAAACTTCTTAAGCTCAAAATCAAAATTTTCATTCTCGATTTACAAAAAGTACAGTATACATGGTATAGGAAGAGAAGAAAGTAATTTTGAAAGTCATAAAAAGATAAGACTCAACCTCTTTTTAAAGAGAAGAATTGTTTGTTTCTTTGAATTTTCATTTTGCAAACATACAATGTATATTTAGATTTTTTTTATGACTTCTGATTACATTTTCTCCGAAATTTTTGATTGTAGACCACATGGTATTAATGACAGAGGCGGATTTAGGGGGGGGGGGGGTCCAGGTTGCTTATATAGGGAATCACTGGAGTGGGCCCCCACTTATGAAAATTTCTACATCCGCCAGTGAATCATGTCACAAGTGACAGCTTGGAGTATTCATATCCACACAACAGTTATCACCCAAAGGGCAATTAACACCTAATTAATCACTCTAAATTGCCTCTAGTGTCCGACTTGAAGGGATTACAATTAAAGGTGATACATTTGTTTTATGATCACAAGCGGTTATTAGATGAAAGTTCAAAATTTAGGACATGGCTTTGCCATATAGAAACGAGAAAAATAACATCCTGAAAATAATTTTTGCGTCATGGAAATTATAATAGGGTCAAATATAGCGTTGCGGTACTGTGACGCTAAAACGACCTGGGGAGAACACTGTCCCGCTTTAAAAAAGTGGGGGTATGCTGTTTTACCTCTGTCCGTCCATTCATCTGTCCTGTCTGTCTGTCCATCCACCCATCAGTCTGTTCATCAATACCATGAATATTTTCGCAATTTTCTCAGGAACTTCATTTCAAGGATTTCTGAAATTTGGCTTCAGGGTTTATATATGCATGATATGTCAGCTATACCTTTTGATGTGTACAATCAGTTTTAAAGAAGAAAAAAATACTAGGAAAGTCAAATCCTTAGATTTGCTAATTTACCTTTAATTTGATGAATATATAGCTATCTAAACAAATTATGACACTCCTATGAATGAAAATAACAATTCCTTAAATAATAAATTATCTCTTTAATTGTACCCCAGAAAGTTGAAACCAGAGAAATTTGATATATTTTTCTATTTTCTTCCCCAATGCAGATCATGGCTTGAATTTTCATTAGCAGAGGTTAACAGGTATATCCTAATCGTTTTGAATCCAACAAAAGGTATGAATAAAAAGAGACTATCAAATAACTCCTATTAATACCAAACATTCAAATAGTAAAAAAATAAATGCAGGAAGACAACCTACATACAACATTTACAACATGTACAAACTTGGTTAATTCTTTAAATGTGCTTAAACCATTACAGTTTAAAAGAGACAATGGCATGGCATATACAATAGTACCCTGGAATGCTTGTTATATTTTTTCAGATTTGTACCATTCTTTTTCCAATGTTCCTGCAAAATTCGATGGATGATATAAGAAGTGACTGGTTGGTACGCCTTGATTGGTATGAGCAGTTGCCAGACAGATTGAACTTTTATTGTCAGGATTGTCAGCTGATACGTCCATTAACAGTTAACCATTATGATCAAGAAACTCTTTTAAGCAGGTGAGCTTTTGTAACTGTTATACGATTCAGATAAAAACTTACAAGTTGCTCAATGAAAAGTTACTTTGATTTGTGGCATCAAATTGACATCACAAATTAATGTGAAAACATTTTAAGCAAGAGTAGTTTGACTTTTATTTTTTTATGTTTGCTTTTCTCTAACAAACAAGACATCTCTGTTATTAACAGCAATTGAATTTATCATAATGAACAACAATTAAATCGTAACCAAATAAACATTAATTCTGTATAATTCCTGGATTTTGCATTGATTTTACTGATGACCAGTTCCTGTTAGCTGCAAAAATAATGCCCTAATTTGTTTGACTTATACGAGGGTCATGACTGAATCCTCTATTTTTTAGGCTGAAAAAAATTTAAATCCAGAAATTCGAAGAAAAAAAAAGAATTCCCAGATCCCAAAAGGTTTAATCCAGAAATCCAGAGCTTTACATTTTTATTCAAAATGGTAGAAATTCTAATCCAATGTGCTTTCCAAAAGATGTTTCCATATAAAATATGTGTTAAAACATCAATCTTCCTAAATCCAAGAGTCATGTCATCAGAAGAATGCATTGCACTATTCAATGTCAATACAATTATTTGTAACTTTTTGATCTACATATTGTATTCATGATATCTAAAAGACATCTTTCCTTGTATGTGCCATGTGCATGCTCCAGCCCAGTTCAAATTTTAAATTTGTTTGAGGTTGTTTAGGGTATTGTGACAGGGTGATCCCTTTGAAATTTGTCCCTAATAACAACTGTTAATACCTAAATCTTGAATATTTGATATATATTATAATAAAAAATACTGTTTGTTTTTTATCTTCATGCTATGAGTTATAGTTAAGTATATACAGAAAATGTATAAAAACATGTGCTTCCCTTAATTTGGCCTCAAACTCCGTGTATATTTATAATAATACTTCATGTCTTCATGCACTATACACAGAGATAAATAGAAAACAGATGGCACATAGCATTTATATCACCAGCTCATATTTCTAATTGCTCAACTTTTGCTCAACTACATGAATTTAAACCAATTTAAAGATCAATTGCTCAACTTTTCCAACTACAAAAAAAATCAAAGTCTGAATGCTCAACTTTTCCTCAACTACAAAAAATTCAAAGTCTGAATGCTCAACTTTTGCTCAACTATATGAAAACCAAAGAGCAATTGCTCCACATTACCGCAACTTAATGGCCAGCTTCAGTTGAGGGCCAGTTGAGCGACATCTATCAAACATACAGTGCTTGGCAGGTTTGACTTGAGCTAAGTTTGCTCAACACCTAGCCCTCAACTATTTTGCTTAAATAGTTATCCCTCAACTGTCCACCACATGGCCCTCAACTTGCCCTCAATTTTTTTTCTGGTGGGGAAATGCTGATATAAAGAATTGATTTTTAGATATTACTATTAAATTTTAATCTAGGTTTTCTATTTTTATCCATGACTATGATGTCATTTTCTATTTGATACTTTTATGATGTTCTTTTAAAAATGGGTTTGGTTTGATGAAGGAATTTATTTTTATATGACCGCAAATATTTTTGCAGTCGTATATTGGAGTAAATATCCCTGAAATAATACTACAAGGTTTCTTACTACAAAGGAAAGGCTGGAATTGAGTTCTGGGGTTCTTGCTCCAAGGGAGTTTCATGTGAGGGGCAAAAAAAGGGGCCCAAATAAGCATTTTTGTAGTTTTCAGTCAATAACTTGTGTTTAAATTTATAAATCTCTCTGAAATTATACACAAGTTTCCATACTACGATGGGTTAGAAATAGGGGGTAATGGATCTAATCATTAAGCAATTAGGGGTAAAAAAGGGGTGAAACAAGGGTTTTTCTGGTTAAAGGACAATTTAGACAATTTCAAAGCAGTGTGAGGGAGGTCATCCAATTCAATTAAAATTTAAAGAATACTGTTATATAAAGATTGAAATAAACAATTAATTTCCCCATAGGCAACAATGGTAGCCTTTTGGAGATACAGACTTTAGAAAGTTGATTTTTTTAACGAAACCTTGCTAGAATCAAAGAAAAAGTTATTAGGACAGTATTTTTTTGTCCCAAAAATATAGGTTCGTGTTGCTTTTCTTAGCGTATTTTGTACTTATCTCCCATGCCTATCAATTTTGCCCTTAAAAAAATGTGTCTTGTCCTAGCGTTGACAAGTCATTTCAGTGCCTTTAGGGCTACTGAAATTTTATTTTGCCTTTTGTATAAAGCAGAGTGCACGAAGTCTCTAAAAATAAAAAAAAACGGGCGCACATATCGGCCAATCAGGATTAGCCATACTCTTAATTCTGAATACCATATTATGCTCATAAAGTGGCTGCGCCCATAAAATCTAATGGTGTATTGTAACCTATACAGTATTTAATACTTTCTTGTATCGTGCAATTCGTAGTGCGTTAGATGCACAAATATATATGCCACAAATAAATCATCTTTTAACCGTTCTGGCATTACTCTCTGAATTTTCACAATTTTTTATAGAAGGTGACCCCAGTCGAAAAATGTGAAGAAAAAAAATCTGGTTTTTTTTTTGGTAAATGCGGTACTGCTAAAAAGGGCCTTAAGATAATGCCCACTTTCTCAATGATTCTTTATATATCATCAAGTACTGATTATATTGATACCAAAGCCAATCCAATATGTAACTACTACGGTGAATTTTGAACAACAGTTTTAAATGAAACCATTTCGTCTAAAAGTACATTTTTGAAACAGACTATAGCATTTCAAAATATGGAATATGTGTAAATATTTGTGATTTAACATCGATTACTGTTTGTTAACTACAAATGGCATGCTTATTCTTATTCTTTTTTTTTTTTCTGTTCATTCAATTTTTGGCTTTAAGTTATTCTCAAACCACTAGTTCTATTGTGTTGCAAATGTTTAAAAACAAAGTTTACACTTCCGGTAAAAGAACACAATATGGCGTAAATATCAAAAACGAGTCCTCAATCCATATTTTCGATGTAGAGTTTTGGATAGATTGATTAAAACAAAATAAAATCACTATAGTACTAAAACATTTTTACAATTTTCGGACAAAATTAACGGTAACCACCACATGTACACATCGCAGTGCACGGGAGACCCGATTTTCCACATTAACAACAACCGCGGCATCCTTTCTTACATTTACAATGAACAAGCTTCTGACAAAATGATGAGGCCTCAAAAAGAGTTTTTAAAAGTTATCCTCTTTGTCCCCGCCTGGACTGGGTAGCTTAAGAGCCAATCCCAAGCTCGTCTCCCTGAACACCTACCTAAGTATATTGCATGTTTTACATGCTGGAAAAGATAAGTTAAGGGAATAGCCTCAAAAAAGCCTTCCCTTTTGGGCAAATAGTTATTTTCTTGCTTCGTTAACCATGTTTTACCCATCTGTTAATTTTGTGCGATCTTACAGTAAAACCCCGGTGATTAAGGCTGATCAATCATCATTCTTTATGTTAAAGTTGCATCTTCATATGCAATCAATGTCTCCCACGCAGTCTTTTTTTTCTCTTTTCAAGCAAAGAGAGAACCCTATCACAACCGGTAAAGGCATGGATAATAATAAGTGCGTGTGATCACTCATTGCCTATTGCATTTGAATGACCATTGATAGATATTAATCCAAAGACTTTTGCCCTCCCAAACACAATCCATAGTTCGTCTAACCCTATGTCATGGAATGGGGAAACAGTAATGACAGCATTATTACTAACGACGGTTCGAATCATGACTCGTTTAAGTTCGTGTTTCATTGCATCAGACACATGCACCATGATTCTAGTGTCTGCCTTTAAATGTGAACTTGTTGCTAAACTTGAAATACATCACGTGGTGGATAATATAGAATATCCTGAGCATTTGTTGCTTTAACTACCATACGCATCCAAGACTTCATCCACTCGTATTACAGTTTCAAGGTATTTTATTAAGGTAAGGACATAATACCCAATCAGCATACTCGTTAGGCCGCAATTCAGAATCCGAGAGCTGATTTTCCACATTTACAAAGACTGTGGTATTGTTTCTCACATCCATAATGTACAAGCTCCTGATAAGATGAAGAGGCATCACAAAAAGTTGTATAAATGGATCATATTTGTTCCTTCGCCATTCATATGCGTCTGGACTAGTTAGCATAAGACCCAATTCCATGCTTGTTACTCATTCACACCCGCCATGGTATATTGCACGCTTTACATTCTGAAAAAGACTAGACCGAGTCGTGGGAATAGCCTCTTTCCTCTTCCAAAAACTCATGTTTTCTTACTTTGTTAACCCCATCTGATAATTTTTTTTTCAATCTTACAACAAAATCACGTATCGTTTTCAATGACATTAAATTTATCAAATCCATATCTGGTGATGTTGGCTGATCAATCATCATTCTAAATGCTAAAGTCACATCTTCAAACGCCATTAATGTCACCAACACAGTTCCTTTTCCAGCAAACGTGTTATCTTTTAATGCCTAGTGAATTTGAAAGGTCATGGATAGATATATATCTTAAGCTTTTTCCACTTCCAAATGCAAACAAAAGTTTGTCTGCCCCTACATGTATGTCACGGAATAGCAAAACAGCAATGACATCAATATCGGCTGTTCGAGTCATGACTCAATTAAGTCTGTGTTTCACTGCATCAGACACATCGATCTTAATTCTAGTGTCAGTCTCTTCGTGTAAACATGGTGCTAAACTTGAAACATCATCAAGTGGTGGATAACACTGAACATCCTGAGCATTTGTTGTTACAACTACCTTTTCTTTAAAATTGTATTGAGCAAGCTGCTGTGAATGAGAACTTAAAAGTTCTTTTTTATTGCATCTCTCAGAAAACTTAGCCAATTTTGAGGATTTTTTTTTACCCTGGATTCGTCTGTGTATTCCCTAAATGTAGCTCTTGCTTCTTGTAGCAGCTTTCAAACTACCAGTATTGTCTAGGTTCGCATCCAATAATACATCCACTATTGTTACAGTTTCAAGATGTTTCCTAACGAGTATGATGATTGGGTAATATGTCCTTACCTTAATATAAATTAGAATACCTTGAAACTGTAACAAGAGTGGATGAAGTCTTTGATGAATATGGTAGTTGTAGCAACAAATGCTCAGGATATTCTATCTTATCCACCACGTGATGTATTTCAAGTGTAGCACCATGTTCACATTAAAAGACAGACACTAAGGTCATGGTGCATGTGTCTGATGCAGTGAAACATGAACTTAAACAAGTCCTGAGTGATTAACAGTCGTTACTGATGATGCTGTCAATACTATTTTGCTATTCCATGACATACTATGAATTGTGTTTGGGGAGGCAAAACTCTTTCGATTAATATCTATCAATAGCCTTTCAAATGCACTAGGCAATGAAAAATCACACACACTTATTGTGATCCATACCTTTATCGGTTGTGATACGGTTCTCTCTTTGCTTGAAAAGGAAAAAGACTGCGTGGGAGACATTGATGGCATTTGAAGATGGGACTTTAATATCAAGAATGGTGATTCATTAGCCTAAATCACCGGGGTTTTTCTGTAAGATCGCACAAACTTATCAGATGGAGCTAACATGATTAACGAAGCAAGAAAATAACTATTTGCACAAAAGGGAAGGCTAATTATAATTGAGGCTATTCCTTCAACTTGGTCTAGTCTTTTCAAGCATGTAAAACGTGCAATATATTCATGCAGGTGTTAAGGGGACGAGCTTGGGATTGGCTCTTATGGTACCCAGTCCAGGCACTAAAGGATGGCAAAGGGACAAAGAGGATCCCTTTAAAAAAAACTCTTTCTGAGGCCTCATCATTTTGTCAGAAGCTTGTACGTTGTGGATGTAATAAAGGATGCCGCGGTCATTGTTGATGTGGAAAATCAGGTCTCCTGTGCACTGCATTTTGATATTTTGAATTCACATCAATTTTACCGGAAGTGTCAACTTTGTATTAAACATTTACAACATGATAGAATTAGTGGTTTTGGGGATAACTTAAAGCCAAAAGTTTAATGACCAGCACAAAAAAATCCTTTCCTTTACATTTTAAAAAAAGTTGAATATTTGAATAATAAATTGATATTTCTATGTCCGCCATTTTGGACATTACCGGAAGTAAGGGTTTTTAAGGCATATGTCTTATACATTCTATCCATCAGAAGCATGAAAGAAAGGTTCCTGCACAATATAATGATAGTAGCAATACGTTAAAACACATTTCAATTACCCTCCCAAAAAAATAGCTTATTTAAGTACAATGTCCGCCATGTTGAATTTTAACCGGAAGAAGGATTTTTGGAGACATCTGGTCTATATAATATTTTCAAAAGTAGTACATAACAAAGGTTTGTACCGAATATTATGCTATTAGCATGATAATAACACCTTTTCACATACTTGCCTTTGATATAAGGCTGATTCAAGTATGATGTCCGCCATTTTGGATTTTACCGGAAGTGAGACATTTTTTTCAAATGCCTCCCTATCTGAAATAAAGGAGTGATAGTTGAGGAAGGTCTATGCCAAATTTCATGCTTGTAGCAGGATGTGCACAATTCGTCTGAAATATGCTTGTAGCCGCCGGACTAATAGATTGAAATAAACAATTAATTTCCCCATAGGCAACAATGGTAGCCTTTTTTGAGATACAGACTTTAGAAAGTTGATTTTTTTTTAACGTAACCTTGCTAGATTCAAAGAAAAGTTATTAGGACAGTATTTTTTTGTCCCAAAAATATTGGTTCGCGTTGCTTTTCTTAGCGCATTTTGTACTTATCTCCCATGCCTATCAATTTTGCCCTTAAAAAAATGTGTCTTGTCCTAGCGTTGACAAGTCATCTCAGTGCCTTTAGGGCTACAGATTTTTTTTTTATTTTGCCTTTTGTATAAAGCAGAGTGCACGAAGTCTCTAAAAATAAAAAAATAACGGGCGCACATATCGACCAATCAGGATTAGCCATACTCTTAATTCTGAATACATAAAATCTAATGGTGTATTGTAACCTATATATATTTATGTTTGATTACTTGATTACCTCCCTTACACTGCTTGAAAATTATGTTAAAGGCAGTGATAATTGTCTTGAGATGTGTAGCTGTAAATTTACTTTTAGAAGTTACTGTTAATTAATATTAGTTTTAACCATGACTGTAAGTTATTTTATATTGTAATAGTTTATGATGTATTCAAATGAGTAGTTATTGTTGCCAACTTAACTAGAAATTTGAATTGAGATTTATTTTGGGATTAGGGACTTGGGGAGGTGATAAAAAATGGGGGTAACATTTTTCTCATTTCAGATTTCAGAAATTAAAAAGAATTTTTCTTCAAATATTTTATTATGAGGGGATTTATATTCAACAGCAAAGTGTATTGCTCAAAGCAAAACAAATTTTATTTTATTTAGTTCTTTAGACCACATTCATTCTGTGTCAGAAACCTTTGCTGTGTCAACTATTTGATGTTATGTCCATACTTGCCCCAACTGTTCAGTGTTTGATCTCTGCGGTCGTATAAAGCGGCAGGCACCCTGTGGAGCATCTGGTTAGATGTTACTATTAAATTTTGTTTAATAAGGTTTTCCAATTTTAGCCATGACTATGATGTCAATTTCTATTCGATACTTTTATGATGGATTTAAATGGGTTTAGTTTTTTGTGCATTAGAATTACCTCTCTTACAATAGTTCTGTTATAATTTTCTAACATGCAGGAATTCAGTGCAAATAAAAGACCCAAAACAAGCATTTTTAAAATTTCCAGACAATAACTTATGTGAAAGTGTATGGACCTCTCTAAAATTGTACTACAAGGTTCCATACTACAAAGGGATTGATTTTGATGGTTAATGCTCCAAGGAGGATTCAAAATGTTTTTTAAACGGTTCATATTTTCTTTTCAACATTTTCGAAATTTTCAAAGAAAAATCTTCAATTGCACACATTAAATTTGTAAAATCTTTGACCACATTTATTTTGTGTCAGAAACCTATATTATGGCAAAAATTTGATCACAATCCAAATTCAGATAGTATCAAGCTTGAATATTGTGTCCAAATTTGACCCAACTGTTCAGGGTTCTACCACTGCGGTCGTATCAGACTAAGCTCAGCAAAGCATTTTTTTTATTTTATCAATTTGTTTTGCTACGAAAATGTTTTCTTCCTGACCACCTGGTTTCATGGCTGAGTTTCCTACCTGAAAAAAAGTATAAAAATCAGTGTATACATGCATAATACCCACAGCCCTTTTTAGATATCTATCCCTGGGTAAAAATCTACGTACTATACACACCTTAAGACGGTAATCGGATCGACATTTATTTGAGTACCAAGAGCACTTCACATATTCAAATACGGTGCAGTCCGGTGTATCCGTGCACCTAAGACTTATGACTTCGCTTTATTCAACTCATAAAACCAATAATTGGATAATATTGTGTGAACACATTCATAACATACTTTCATTTCATAAAATCTTCTGTTTGTATGGTTTCATCCCCTAGATTTTGTGTAATGTGTGTCCAAAATTAGGGAAACCCCTGTTCTGAGAGTTCCTCCAATGTCTGGTGATTTCGTGCATGCTTTCCGAAAAAAGCTTATTTTGAATAAAGAAAAGATTTTATACTACGAAATATAGCTGAATTTGAACCAAACGCACTGCCAAGGATGCTGAGCAAAAATTATTTCAATCTGATATACATTTGACTTAAATAAAATATCTTTATCTGATGATGTAAATTTATTTGATGGAAATTGGCCAAATATTGTAAATCACCGGATTGCAGTTATTAATGAACTCTTGAACTTATCAATTTTATTCTTTTTTATCCCTTCGGAAGGCAAAGACAATAACAATAATAAGAACGATTTTGTTTGTGTTACTGTGTTGATATGACGAAATTAGGTAATGCGCGATATCATGGACTGTGCGGACACCGGGGACTCCACTGTACCTCAAATTTTGCATAATGCACTAGTTGTAGGACTACTGTTATATAATGAAGATAACAAATAAATTTTATTTCCCATCAAGGAAGTGTCAACTGAGCTATTCTTATTACTTGGCATCCATCATCCCTTGACTTCTACAAAAATATTTTATTAACTTTTACCATAAGGTTCAATACAACTAAAGGAAGTTTAGGATTGATTTTTGGTGGTTATGGTCCCAACAGTTTAGGAATTAGGGGCCAAAATAAGCATTTTTGAAGTTTCCATTCTACAAAGGAATGGTTAGGATTGACTTTGGGGGGTTATGGCTCAAACCATTTAGGAGTTATGGGCAAAAAGGGGGGAAAACTAGGTTTTTCTGGTTAAAGGAAAATTAAGACAATTTAAAAGCAGTGTAAGGAAGGTAGTCCAAATATGAATTCTCAACAGTATAATGTATTGCACAAATGCAAAAAAAGGGAGTTTAACCTTCTTTTTTTTTGGGGGGGGGGGGTCAATTTGCACCAGCATAGTGTATTGCATTAGAGCAAAAAATACATAAATTCAAATTATATAACCAATTCTAAGTTCTTTGACTACAGTTTTTTCTGTGTCAGAAACCTATTATGTATCGAATATTTAATTACAAATCAAATTCAGACCTGTATCAAGGGCGAATATTGTGTTCATTTTTGCCAAAACTTGCCCTCTCCAGCGCTATGCTCAACAAAGCAATTTATTCTTGTTGGGATGGGTTAAGATTGTGAATACATTTCCACAAATCTTTGAACCTTTTGAATTTTTTACTATCTTTGAATAAAAATTTCTTTAGATTCACCAAGTATGTGTTTTGCCAAATTTGAACTCAGACCACATTCCTAGTTTTGGTATTTCTTGGGCATATGTAATTTCATTATTGAACCATTCACACAAATGTTTTCATCATGTTCCCTTTTTAGCTCACCTGGCCCAAAGGGCCAAGTGAGCTTTTCTCATCACTTGGCGTCCGTCGTCGTCGTCCGTCGTCGTCGTCCTGCGTCCGGCGTTAACTTTTACAAAAATCTTCTCCTCTGAAACTACTAGGCCAAATTTAACCAAACTTGGCCACAATCATCATTGGGGTATCTAGTTTAAAAATTGTGTCCGGTGACCCCGCCAACTAACCAAGATGGCCGCCATGTCTATAAATAGAACATAGGGGTAAAATGCAGTTTTTGGCTTATAACTCAAAAACCAAAGCATTTAGGGCAAATCTGACATGGGGTAATATTGTTAATCAGGTTAAGATCTATCTGCCCTGAAATTTTCAGATGAATCTGACATTCCGTTGTTAGGTTGCTGCCCCTGAATTGGTAATTTTAAGGAAATTTTGTTGTTTTTGGTTATTATCTTGAATATTATTTCAGATAGAGATAAACTGTAAAAGGCAATAATGTTCAGCAAAGTAAGATCTACAAATAAGTCAACATGACCAAAATGATCAGTTGACCACTTTAGGAGTTATTGCCCTTTATAGTCAATTTTTAACCATTTTTCGTAAATCTTAGTAATCTTTTAGAAAAATCTTCTCCTCTGAAACTGCTGGGCCAAATTATTTGAAACTTGGCCACAATCATCATTGGGGTATCTAGTTTAAAAATTGTGTCCGGTGACCCCGCCAACTAACCGAGATGACCGCCATGGCTATAAATAGAACATAGGGGTAAAATGCAGTTTTTGGCTTATAACTCAAAAACCAAAGCATTTAGAGCAAATCTGACTGGGTAAAATTGTTAATCAGGTGAAGATCTATCTGCCCTGAAATTTTCAGATGAATTGGACAACCTGTTTTTGGGTTGCGGCCCCTGAATTGGTAATTTTAAGGAAATTTTGCTGTTTTTGGTTATTATATTGAATATTATTATAGATATAGGTAAACTGTAAACAGCAATAATGTTCAGCAAGGTCAGATTAACAAATAAGTCAGCATGACCAAAATGGTCAGTTGACCTCTTTAGGAGTTATTGCCCTTTAAAGTCAATTTTTAACCATTTTTCGTAAATTTTATATATCTTTTACTAAAATCTTCTTCTCTGAAACTGCTGTGCCAAATTGATTCAAACTATGCCACAATCATCTTTGGGGTTTCTTGTTTAAAAAATGTGTCCGGTGACCTGGCCATCAAACCAAGATGGCTGCCACGGCTAAAAATAGAACATAGGGGTAAAATGCAGTTTTTGGCTTATAACTCAAAAACCAAATAATTTAGAGAAAATCTGACATGAAGTAAAATTGTTAATCAGGTGAAGATCTATCTGCCCTGAAATTTTCAGATGAATTGGACAACCTGTTTTTGGGTTGCGGCCCCTGAATTGGTAATTTTAGGGAAATTTTGCTGTTTTTGGTTATTATATTGAATATTATTATAAATATAGGTAAACTGTAAACAGCAATAATGTTCAGCAAAGTAAGATCTACAAATAAGTCAACATGAACGAAATGGTCAATTGACCCCTGTAGGAGTTATTGACCTTTGTAGTCAATTTTCAATCTGCTTCCTTTGTTTAATATTCACATAGACCAAGGTGAGCGACACAGGCTCTTTAGAGCCTCTAGTTAGTTGTCACTTAAAATTGATTATATAAAATGTATTTTTTGTGAAAATTTCCTGTCCTAATCTAGATGTAGAAAAACAGAAACTTTGAATCCAAAAAGGTTTATTATGATTAAAATCTTATTTTTGAATATTCCTATCTTTATAGGAAACTCAATAAGGGATGTTTCTACACCAAGTACAAATTCTATTACTTATGTTGAATTTGGCTTTTCTTAACAATGATTGTTCAATATATATATATACCAGTTACAGTTGGATTCCAGGCACAAGATTATTTAGATAATAGTGATTAAATTAGCAATGTGTAAAGAAATAAATTTTATAACACATAATTGTTTTAATCCCTCAAATACCTGTGCATAATTTTCTCTATTGATGGCAATGTGTAACTGTAAATGGAAACCAGGTTAAGATTTGACAATTGATCAGTATTGTAAACAATATTAGACAAAATTATGAATCTGTCCAAACATAGATATTATCTGGCAAATGTAAGGATAGTTACTCTGTCAAAGAATGTGTGGTGGTAGTGGGATGAAGCTTCCTGCGAAATGTAAACTTGTGAACTACTGAGTTAAAAATCTGGCTCAATGCATTGGTTCATTTCAAGGGAGGGATCATATTCATATCACATTTGATTTAACAATTATACTCCTGATATGCATGTAATAATTACCAGTACCTATATTTTGGGTATAATTTTAATTTACTTTTCCAAAATACTCCACAAAAAATAAAAATGATGCCCCTTCAAAATCACTTATAAAATGGGATTGAAATGATTATTTCATATTTCAGCTATTATGGTTATCATGATGACAGACAATGCGATGAATCATTATCATCAGACTTGTTTGATAGCTTGTTTTATCAGGAACCACTCATTTGGACAAACAAGGAAGATAGGTAAGAGTTTATGGATTAGGTAAATCCTTTTAAATATCAGTTCAAATTTTAGGATTGTTTTTTGTCCGTTACCGGTAACCGTCGATAATTTCGTTTCATTTAAAACTTCCTGTTCAAATTTCGGTTTTCTTATTTCTTAGAGTATTCTTACTGAATGATTAAGTCGATATATTCTGCTGATCTATGATGAAAACATTATTTACCGAGAATGGAGATTGATTACGAGAAGGGCGTGAAATATTCGGGTGACGAGTTATACGCTGTGTCCAAGAACGCAATTCGCCGTAGCGTATGTCACAAATGACACAAATGTTTGTGAGTAAAACACCTTGGATGTATTTTATTTATGCAATGACTTTGTGTCAAGAAATTTGGACTGTGAATAAAACCCAAAAGTGTTAGAATCGTGGAACACATTTGACTGAAATAAAGAAATTGACACAAGCATGAACTTTTTAAATTGGTGACCGCATATTGAGTTCAAAAAAATCAACAAACATACGCATTTTTAATTTATTAATTCATAGCAAGCTCTTAGATTCAGATTTAGCTTTTATTTCGTTTTTTGTAGAAATAGAGAAAATATCCTCTGTCCCAATACTCACGATAGAGTCATTAAACAACTTTATGTTCTACATTGTAATTAAGTTTGCATCTTGCACATTAAGGACCAACCCTATTAATTAAACACTGTTTGAGTTCATTTTATTCTGTACTTATCGTACTTGTGTTGCATACCAATGCATTTGCTTCATTTTATTAGGACAACAAAACATTGCTTAGAAAGCAAAATACATTTGATGTAGGTAGTCCAACTGAAGAGAGCATTTCTCCACATTTCTGCTGCATGCTTTACTATAAAATAGGTTTCTAAAGCGGCAATTACATGTAGAACAATGGTTGCCAATCAGAGATATATTTATTATTTTGAGAAAGCGGAACCAGCATATGGAGAATATGTGTCTCAATTGATACGTTACTCTAGAGCTAGCTCAAAGTACGTTGATTTTGTTGAACGAGGAATACTGCTTTCTCAAAAGTTATGAATCAATCAAATTAAGGTCATCACTCAAGCAATTTAATGGTCGCCATCATGAGCTGATTGGCCATTATGACAAAAGTGTGTCAGAAATCATGTCTCAATGATATTCTTCCTCAGTCATAACAACCTTTCATCATTACCGAATTGAAAAAAGAAATAACCCGACGGGTGCCGTATACTGACAGTGCAGGAAATGCACCTGATGTCACCCCTGGTTTTTAGTGGAGTTCGTGTTGTTTCCTACTTATTATTTGTAACTGTTGATGTAAATGTCTTTTGGTTTTATGAGTCTTTGGTTACTCCTTGGTTTTGATTGTTATTGTCTGATACACGATACCTTATGGATGTATTTACATGATATAAGCTTATTATAACACTTTCATATATAAATAACACATGACAAGAAGGTTTCATATGAAATAAAATTTAAAAAATAAAATCCTCCCACCCGCCCCATTTTTTTCAAAAATTTGAATGAAAATCTACTTATTAATTTTAGTTGGCCTTATTATGAGTAACAGGAAAATTACATTTGTGTATACAGTTAATTCAAAAACTACTGCATGCTTTTATTATTACAATTTTTAAAGAATGGACAAAAATATGTGATGTATCATTGCAATTTCAGGGAAAATCTTCATACAGGTATACATATCAGCCATCAGAATATGAGTTCTTATTATTGTGATACTCAACCAGTCACATTATTTACATTAATATAAACCTAGCAATATCTACATGTCTGTCAGACAGGGTTCACCTGAACTCTCCCAATCAATCCAGATTAAACTTTTTTTCATGATGATAGAAAACGGCTAATGATTATTTGGCTCATACATTTTATTGGTTTACCACCAAATCAAAGTCATTATCAAACTGTATTGCAAAGCTAATTCTAATTTTTGATAGTGATAGTATTAGATTAGAAATCAACAATTAAACTGATGTTATTCTATGTCCAAAATTATCCTGCGAGCAAAGCAATCGAGTTGAGATGACCAATGATAATCTGTTTATTTCTATTTTACCTATGACGACGTTGTCAATTTCATGTCAATTTCATTAGCAAGTCACGTGCTTCCTTAGTTTCTAGGGATAATTTTCCATCTCAAGTGAGTAGCATGATATTAAAAATTATCAGAAAAAAGATCTAAGGAAAAAATGCACAAAATAGCGATAATTGAGCATATCAACATTCATTTGTTTATTATGAACTTTTCTGTATGATTCGGTTATAGGCATCATTTTATTAAGAGAAATTAAATTGTTCACCCAAAATTTGGAGGTGCTATCTTTCTGTCTACTCATTTAGGACAAAGTTTATATGATTTGAAAATGATGTTTTACCAAAAAAAAAGGGTAAGAGTGGTAAATAGGAAGAAAGTAAGAAGAAAAATAATAAACTAATGATATTTTAGACATATGCGATAAATGAAGGAAGGAATATTTAGCTATATTTTTTTTAAATATTAAAGGGCACTAGCTGTCAAATTCATATTCACAGATTTGACTCAATTTCTCATATTTGACTATAACATACTAAAAAGTATATCCAAATAAAAAGTTCCATAGTAAACAATTAACAATGCATAAACAGGAAATTATGTATCAGCATTTCATGTGTCTTTTTAGTCTAGATGCCATCTAATTTATTATCGGGTCAACCCTGTGTTGGCTTTATAGCATGCAGTCAAGGTCGTTAATAACCCCCATTATCATAATCATCTAGGTGACCTTCTGAAGACTGACGACTGTTATGTAACCTGATAGAAACATAAACATAGATATAAAGGATGGCAAACTCATGCAATTGGATTTTCTAGGTCTGTTTGATTTCGTATTATAGTTTAAAATAATATGTTAATAATCGTTTTTACCTGTATAATGAGTTTTTGGTGATTCAAGCAGTCAAACAAATGGTTTATCATTGTTTCACTCGTTGACATTCTTTTCTTATACTAGCTGAACACACATAGTTCATGCATAACCCATCTCTAGCTAAGCTCTAGCTAAGCGCTTCAATTGAAGTTCACAGATTTAATGATGTCGAATTATTCATTTGCAAGTGAATAATTTGTTAGGAGTGTTTCTTTGCTTATTTTGACAACATTTAACCAAACTGCCTGTTAATAACAAACTTGTATTCACTTTCTTTAATGATTGAACAAAAACAATCATATATTCTTTTTATATTTCATACCTAGTGCCCATTTAAGAAAGGTAAAAAAAGTTAACACAAAAGACTTATATGCCCTTCTGACAGTTAGCCAGTGGAAGACACATATAATTTTTCCACAGTATATAAAGAGTGTTTATGTCTGTCATTATAAAAAATTGTAACGATACCTAATACCATCATTCTCATGATATGGATGATATAAATCTTTACAAGGACAAGAAAAAGTATGAACAGAAAATGCTGTTTTGATTTCATTATAAGCTTTTTTTTTTTTTATTTAAAAGCTTCTTTTTACTTTTTTCAATTTTAGACTGTATGGATTTGGCATTGTCAACAGCCTTACTGCAGTTGACATTCAATACTGTTTTGATCAATATTTCCAACGACAACAAGAAAACTCAATTGTGAGGTAAGTGTATTTATTGTCAATGTCTTATTCCCTTCATTTCATATTTAGCCCACCTGGCCTAAAAGTCCAATTGAGCTATCTTTGTCACTTGGCGTCTGTCGTTGACATCAATCATGGTCATTAACTATTTACTACATTTTGAACTTCTTCTAGAAAACCACTGAATGGAATAAAACCAAACATTGCATGAATATGCCTTACCAAGTGAGGTTAATTTGAAGGCAATCCTTCATCCAAGATGTTGGCCAGAGAGGGACTTAGTTTAACATAGGACCCTATAAGAAATACATACAAATGTCTTCTTTTAGAGAACCACTAAATGGAATGAAATAAAACATGAATGTTCTGTATGAGGTTCTGACCAAGTGTTGCAACTTTTTAGGTGATCAATCATCCAAAATGGAAATTCTGGCTGAAAATTAGGCATAGGTACTTTAATTCAATCAAGGAGTCGCAATGTATTGGGTGTTTTCTTTTAGATCTTAAAAGTTCAAATATAGAAATTTACTTTCCGGATACTTTTAAAGCTGTAGACAATCATGTCATAAATGATCGAGGAGACTTTAATATTGTAGAAGTTAGTCATATGAAATGAGTGACAGGTGAACAATAATGTTTATCCAATTCTTAAACCATTGCTGGTATATATCAATAACTTAGTCTTTTGTGCTTGATTTTATCATTTCTTACGCAAAAATATGACATAATCGTCATTTTTGTGTGTATTTGTCTGTTATGATTTAACAAATATTGCAGCTAATTAATTGCTGTGATTTGAAGTCATAGTTTACCGATTGTAACCTTATAGTAAAAAATCAACTTAGAAGCATGGATATTGAGCATGTGTTTAACATGTACAATCAGATATTAGTTTATTTCAATGACAGATCTATGCGTATTGCGATCACTGGATTTTTACAAGAAGGGTCACGCTAAGGTCACTTGCATACGGAAAATATTTAGGCTAATTAAGCAATAAAAAAAGAAGTAAACTTCTTCTAAATGTGGACAAATTAAAGAATTTTCTTTAAAAAAAAAAAGTATATGTACATAAATTTTATAATGAAAACAATCCATGTATAAACATCTGCATCTTTTTTTTTTTAATTAATTTGTGGTTTCATATGACTTTAAAGATGGCTCACATGATCCCTGTGATTTCTTCATATTTTTGATATAAAATTAGAGGCTTTCATACTATTCAATGCAGGCTTATATGCTAGCTAACTTAAAAACAAATTATACATACAACATGCACTTACTTTATATTTTAGAAACTGTGAATCTATTCCCCTTCGTAATACAGATCCTTTTATGGTTCTGGATGCTGGGACATTGGTAGTTTCAACACAAAACATACAGAACCTTCTTGGGAGTGTAATACAAGTTGGCAAAGTACTGTACCAAATTTCATCATACACTGTACATCGAGATAGTCATTTTTATTCAGTGATGTATCTACCACAAAACAACAGAAACATTATTTTTGATAATAACCACGGTTTTCTTCAGAATCATTTGTCAGTATATAAACTCCATCAATTATATTCCTATTACAATCGATGTAGGGATGTTTGCTCAATAAACTACCCAGATGAAACTATTAGCCTAATCATCCTAGTGAAAATAAATAGAAATTGACAACAATTAAAATTATTGAACTTGTAAAATGTGACAGTTAAAATATAACTGTACAAATTAATATCAATATTCATCTTTGAAAATATAACTGTGTTCCCACAATAATCCTTCCATTGTAAGGTATTTTTTATATGATATTTCTACAATTAATCATCTTTATGTGACTCTGGAGGTTTACAGTTTTCATATGTTATGTTTTCAAAGAAGGTTTATTTAATATAATTTTTGATAGATTATTTTGTCTAAATTATATACTTTTTAGATTGAATCGAGGAGGAGGTATGATAAGCACCATTATTTGGGCCTGTGAAATTTCAACAATAGTAAAATTATTCAAACCTATTGAAATAACTTTAATTTTATTGATAAATGAACAGGTTCTGATCATTTAGGAATTTGAGTGCAAAAATGTCATATGTGATTTCACAATGTTATCATTAACATGCTGAAAATTACTCTTGAACCTAAATTGGCAATATTACACATTATTTTTTTTTTTAATTAATTAAGTTATGAACCAATGTGCAAAACATATATTTTCCATGCACTAACATCTTTGATACATACACCCTGAAGACAAATGTCTGTGTTAAGCTTTGGCCTATATTGAAATACTTGTTATGTTAATATCCCAAGTTGAGGGTTTTCATGCAGTTGCACTGTAAAAAATTATGAAGACTTAGTGCAAATATGTAAGACAAATTTCAAAATTATACCCAACATGCAATGTTGAATGAACTGTTAGTTTTGAAAGTTGAGATAAAGTTGAAAACACTGAGTTTTGATTGAATATAAGTTGATTGTTAATGTCAAACCACTTCACAATTCAAAATTCATCATTAAAGTGTAGTTGTGTCATGTTGAAAATAGACATTACCCGGCCAAGTGCACTTGTATATTTGTCCATCTGATGAGTTAAGCCTTTTTTTTATAGTTCGTTTTTATGTTGTACTGTTACACCACTGTACCAGGTTAGGGGTGTGTTGGGATCCCGTTAACATGTTTTACCCCACAATATTCCCTATTTACCTGTCCCAAGTCAGAAGCCTGTAATTCAGTGATTGTCGTTTGTTTATGTGTTACATATTTGTTTTTTGTTCATTTTTTGTACATAAAATAGCCCGTTAGTTTTCTCGTTTGAATTGTTTTACAATGTCATTTCAGGGCCTTTCATAGCTGACTACGCGGTATGGGCTTTGCTCATTGTTCAAGGCTGTACGGTGACCTATAATTGTTAATTTCTGTGTCATTTTGGTCTCTTGTGGACAGTTGTCTCATTGGCAATCATACAACATCTTCTTTTTTTATATGAACATGTGCAAATATTTGAAACATGCATTTTGATTACATTTTTTTCAAAAGTGATATCAGCTTCCACTTAAACACTATGTGTTCACATCACTGGATACCACTCACAGTTCAAATAAAATCACTGATACAAAGATATACAATCTGTGTTCAAGCTTAACAGAATATCATATATTGCAATAAATCATTTTTCAAATTAAATTTGCTATAGAAATATGTTGCATATATAGTATATGTGTGCTAGGAGAGATAGGCAGATTCTTGGAAAGATTTTTTAAAATTATTTTTCTATGCAAGATAATCAAAATGAGGTCAAAGAAATTATTTAACATAGTATTGGGGCCATTTTTCCTCCGTTATAAGACCATCAAATGGCACGAAAGAAATTTTTTTTTTTGTCATTCCATTTACTATTTATATGTTTTTACTTGTCTAGTGTGATTTTACTCTATATGTATTTTTATATATTGTTATTTTATTTTTTTTTCACTATCACTTTGACTTAATAAATGATATTATTAGTTACATAGTGTGCTAGTGACCTAATACGATATATAAATGGGGTGAAAGCAAAACTATGTATTGAAATAAGTCCGCCTACTAACTTAAGGAGGCTCGCGGGTATAAAATTTTCAGAAAAAATTAAACATTTATTTTTCATTACAAATTTTATTTATTACCTTTAGTAGTTGTTACTTTATCATATGGTACAAAAATCTTTCCAAAAAACCAATTCGTGTTGGCCCTAGGTGACTTTTAAAATGTAGATATCATTGAAAAAGCTCCAAATTATCTCCCTTTGGTGCAAAAATGCCATCTTTTGGCATTAAAATTGAAATATCTTTTTTAACTCATCGGTGACCTATATTTTTTATTGTTGTTTTCGAATAAGTTGTACATAAACTAAATAATTGTAAAATTTAAGCGATTTCTGTAATTTAGTTCTTTTTAGCTCACCTGGCCCGAAGGGCCAAGTGAGCATTTCTCATCACTTGTCGTCCGTCGTCGTCGTCCGTCGTCGTCGTCCGTCGTCGTCGTCCGTCGTTAACTTTTACAAAAATCTTCTCCTCTGAAACTACTGGACCAAATTAAACCAAACTTGGCCACAATCATCATTGGGGTATCTAGTTTAAAAATTGTGTCCGGTGACCCGCCCAACCAACCAAGATGGCCGCCATGGCTAAAAATAGAACATAGGGGTAAAATGCAGTTTTTGGCTTATAACTCAAAAACCAAAGCATTTAGAGCAAATCTGACATGGGGTAAAATTGTTTATCAGGTCAAGATCTATCTGCCCTGACATTTTCAGATGAATCGGACAACCCGTTGATAGGTTGCTGCCCCTGAATTGGTAATTTTGAGAAAATTTTGCTGTTTTTGGTTATTATCTTGAATATTATTATAGATAGAGATAAACTGTGAACAACAAAAATGTTCAACAAAGTAAGATCTACAAATAAGTCAACATGACCAAAATGGTCTGTTGACCCCTTTAGAAGTTATTGACCTTTATAGTCAATTTTTAACCATTTTTCGTAAATCTTAATTATCTTTTACAAAAATCTTCTCCTCTGAAACTACTGGACCAAATTAAACCAAACTTGGCCACAATCATCATTGGGGTATCTAGTTTAAAAATTGTGTCCGGTGATCCGGCCAACCAACCAAGATGGCCGCCATGGCTAAAAATAGAACATAGGGGTAAAATGCAGTTTTTGGCTTATCACTCAAAAACCGAAGCATTTAGAGCAAATCTGACATGTAGTAAAATTGTTTATCAGGTCAAGATCTATCTGCCCTGAAATTTTGAGATGAATCGGACAACTCGTTGATAGGTTGCTGCCCCTGAATTGGTAATTTTAAGGAAATTTTGCTGTTTTTGATTATTATCTTGAATATTATTATAGATAGAGATAAACTGTAAACAGCAAAAATGTTCAGCTAAGTAAGATCTACAAATAAGTCAACATGACCAAAATCGTCTGTTGACCCCTTTAGGAGTTATTGCCCTTTATAGTCAATTTTTAACCATTTTTCGTAAATCTTAGTTATCTTTTACAAAAATCTTCTCCTCTGAAACTACTGGACCAAATTAAACCAAACTTGGCCACAATCATCATTGGGGTATCTAGTTTAAAAATTGTGTCCGGTGACCCGGCCAACCAATCAAGATGGCTGCCATGGCTAAAAATAGAACATAGGGGTAAAATGCAGTTTTTGGCTTATCACTCAAAAACCAAAGCATTTAGAGCAAATCTGACATGTGGTAGAATTGCTTATCAGGTCAAGATCTATCTGCAACAACAAAAGAAAGAGAGTTTTTAACGACCTCAGCTGGCTATACAACCCTTGCACAATCAACTGAATTTTGCAGAAATCATTAATAAGATAGATTGCCCTTATATGATAATTTTTTATTACCTTTTTGGTTTTTTTGGCAAAGTGGGGGGGGGGGGGGGGGGGTGTTGCGCAACAACAAAACTACTTCACAACTTTCTCATTACTTTGCATTTCTTGTTAGATAAATTTTACAAAAATTCTCCCCTGAAACAACTGTTGAATTTAAACAAACTTGGTTTAAATCACCACTAGGATATCCAGGGACCACTGTGTATGATGACCCTGCCTGCCCACATGGCTGAAATTAAACATAGGTTTCAAATGCACTTTTTAGTATTATATCTCTGAAACTAAACGACAGTACAACAGTTGCATTTATCATGCAACAATTGTAAATAAAAATATCAGGTGAGCGACACAGGGTCCTTGGACCCTCTAGTTTTATTTCGATATTACTTCTTTTTCTCCTATTAGTTCAACAGAAAAAAGGACATTAACAAAAATGTATGCTTCTTTCGCTGGCAGATTGTGACCGTAAATGAACGGTGACCCCAGTTTTTATTTCATTTTTCTTTTAAGTATAAGATAAAGTTCATTTATAGAAAAATATAGCGAAGTCCTATATTAAATAAAAATTTCGATTTAGACCCGCGAGCCCCCTTAATATGGAATATACAGGGTATCCAGTGGCTTTTAACCAAACATATTCCTAAAAATGTATAGGAGGTGAGATAAATAATTTTACAATACATTCCAATGCAATCTTATAGTGTTTCCATCAGTTATAACTTGTACTGGTAATTTTTTTTTTTTTTTTTTGGTAAAATATCAGTAAAAATTTAAAGTTAATCAATAGAGCACACAAGTGGAATTAAATCTGTCAAATTCAATTTTGTGACCAAAATATTTTTTTAAATGTTTATGAAGGTCAACACATCAACTTGTTTTATTTATTTGTTTCTATATTTGTAAGAGCTACTGACATTTTAAAAGTTGTGTTTCAACTTTTAAATATTGTTATTGTATTATGCATTGTTTGTTAACATGTATACTCATTGTGGATATATTTGATTTCATCCGTTTTAATTTTCATGGTTCAATAAAAAAAAAATTGTCCTGAACTAGCAACTTAAAATAAACAGATCTTTTCTGTTAGAAATTAAGTTTACCTAGGGACATGAAACAAAACTAGATAAACAGTTATTGTGTAAGTAAACTACAGAATAATGCAAAAAAAAAGAAATAGAAAAAATCATTCCATTTCAGTCATTATTTCTTGCATAGAAAATTCTCTAAAATGTATTTGTTTTGTGTTTTGTGCCTTTTACAGTCTGACATCATACCTATGCTTCCAGCATCAAATTTTAACACCAGAGGATTTTAGGCTTGATGTATGCTTTTGTATTTAAAAACTAAATTACCAAAAAGATCATTTTGTGTTCAGAAATGAAATATTTTTTATTGTTAAAGAAATGGCATGTCAATAAATTTCGAAAAATTCTAAATGGATGCTTCAGACATGTAAACAGTGGATTCTTTGAATATACCCCTCAAGATGTATAATGTTGTTTAAGCAAAATAGTCATTTCAAACAAATTGCGTTACAATTTGTTTTTCATTTAGCATTCTGGCACCTTGTTTTTCATTTATTCATCTACCCATCAAATCCATGAAAATTGATACAAATGACACATGAATGAATCTGCAGTATATTCTTCTTATTTTGTGTAAATCGTAGAATTATGCAAGCTAAATGTTTTCAATGAATAGTAAAGTTCACATTGATGAAAGTGCCTTTTTCTATTTAACAAATTGTTCATATATATTTTCAGATGATTTAATGCATCACATTACAAATACTTTTATATTATTAATGTGTTTTATTTTTCTTGGTAATGCCATAATAATTCAGCAATAATCATGCTTCTTTGTTATAGGAATTTTGTACAGTATTTTATAAAGGTATGATTCCCAATTGGGTTTATTTATAGGAAATTTTGATAGATCATTTTCACCTTAAATTTTATATATTGAAATTTTCGGAATATTTTACCAATTTTACTGGATAGCATGTTCTCTTAAAATTTTAACGGTCTTGCTACCAATGCAGGAGTGATTATTGTGTGTCATTAGTTAATGTGCCATAAGCATTGCAGAATCTTAAATATTGAAAAGGTCTATAAGTTGTTTTCAATTATTACACAATAATATCTTTTTTCAAATAGTAATTAAACATTATGTTAATTCAATTTGCTAATTGTGTACTTGTGTCAGTAGTGACAAACACAGTATAAAGGATCTAAGAAAAAGTTGCAGGCTCTTTTGAAAGTTTTTTTTTAATTATTTATGCAAGACAGGTAATGCCATAGGAATGTAATGAAGTTACCCTTGTCATAATAATTGATATAAAATATATTGTAGTTTTATTCACCTTTATTATGTACATATTTAATAGGAACTAAGGATAATTTTTTTTCTAGAATCCTAGCTAATTTAAAAAAGAGTATTTAAGGCACAGTTTGAATTTTTGTTTATTTCATTTGTTAACTTATAAACTTTGTTGCTTTGTATTTGCATATATATTACATTCTAGTCTTTGAAATAATCAACAATAAGTCAAAGAAACCAATGAACATTGTTAATTATTGTGTGTGTTATTTATTTTGGAGACTAGTCATCATTCATTATAATTCAATTTTTCAATTCAAAGTTTTATTGCCATATAAACTCTACAGTTATGCTATCAAATAGCTACGCATGAAGGAAAAATATGTTAACTTTTTTTTCAAGTATTATATATTGTCGTTTGCATTTCATGTATTTTTTTTATTTATTTTATTGTATTTATAGGTTGTCAATACTACAGGGTTCTTCTTAGCTAAAATCTCATGGAGGGGCTCCCTGAAATGAGAATGGTTGAGAAACACCCTTGCGTTTGAAAGACCTATCTGTTTATTGCTATTTTGCAAATGGTTCAGGGGAACTCTAGTCTTAAAAAGCAATGGCTCAATAGGGGTTCTTGTAGCTCAAGACTTCGTTGGGAGTATTTTCGTACAACAGCTTTAAAAATGTAACAAGTATTTGAATCCGAATTTGTCGATGAAAATGAAGAAATTACAAGATTCATTATGTTATTGGGCATTAGATCCTATGGACTGACAGATGAGCTAGGGCGAGGGAACCATTCCCAGACTTTTGTTGATTAAATGTTACCTTATTTCTTTTTGTCAATTATTTACCATGTGCACCAAGGCCGAACAGTTTATCCTGGGTCATGGCTATATGCACCCATACCTGATGGACTAACCAGGCTCAGGGAAACCCTTGCTCAGTTTTTACCTGAATGCTCAAAATTGTATATTGAAATTTATGAGAATGTATTAAAGGTAGTAACTATTTTTGTTTCTAGAAACCTGACTTAGCCATTGTTTTATTTTGTTATAACTGAATAAGAATTGTTACACATTTATGCAGTAGGAATTTTGTTTATGTTTTATTTGTCACTCCAAGAGAACTAGTCTTTTCAACAATTAGAAATGAAAATATAATTATTTTCTCAATAAATGTGTAGCTTGGATTGCATCAGTGGCAGTGCCAGCATTTCACTTGTTATTTGTATATTTTTAGCTCACCTGGCCAAAAGGGCCAAGTGAGCTTTTCCCATCACTTGGCGTTCGTCGTCCGTCGTCTGTCGTCCGGCGTCGTTAACTTTTACAAAAATCTTCTCCTCTGAAACTACTGGGCCAAATTACACCAAACTTGGCCAAAATCATCATTGGGGTATCTAGTTTAAAAAATGTGTCCGGTGACCGGCCAACCATCCAAGATGGCCGCCAGGGCTAAAAATAGAACATAGGGGTAAAATGCAGTTTTTGGCTTATAACTCAAAAACCAAAGCATTTAGAGCAAATCTGACAAGGGTAAACTTGTGTAACAGGTCAAGATCTATCTGCCCTGAAATTTTCAGATAAATCGGATAACCTGTTGTTGGGTTGCTGCCCCTGAATTAGTAATTTTAAGGAAATTTTGCTGTTTTTGGTTATTATCTTGAATATTATTATAGATAGAGATAAACTGTAAACAGCAATAATGTTCAGCAAAAAAAGATTTACAAATAAGTCAACATGACCGAAATGGTCAGTTGACCCCTTTAGGAGTTATTGCCCTTAATAGTCAATTTTTAACCATTTTTCGTAAATCTTAATAATCTTTTACATCTTCTCCTCTGAAACTACTTGGCCAAATTACACCAAACTTGGCCAAAATCATCATTGGGGTATCTTGTTCAAAAAATGTGTCCGGTGACCCGGCCAACCATCCAAGGTGGCCACCATGGCTAAAAATAGAACATAGGGGTAAAATGCAGTTTTGGGCTTATAACTCAAAAACCAAAGCATTTAGAGCAAATCTGACAGGGGTAAAATTGTGTAACAGGTCAAGATCTATCTGCCTTGAAATTTTCAGATAAATCGGATAACCTGTTGTTGGGTTGCTGCCCCTGAATTAGTAATTTTAAGGAAATTTTGCTGTTTTTGGTTATTATTTTGAATATTGTTATAGATAGAGATAACTTGTAAACAGCAATAATGTTCAGCTAAATAAGATCTAAAATAAGTCAACATGACCAAAATCGTCAGTTGACCCCTTAAGGAGTTGTTGCCCATTTTATTCAATTTTTAACAATTTTCACTAATTTGGTAAATTTTTGTAAATTTTTACAAAATATTTTTCACTGTATCTAAAGGTCCAAGTTTATTATAGATAGAGAAAATTCTAAGTACCAAGAATGTTCAGTAAAGTAAGATCTACAAACACATCACTATCAGCAAAACACAATTTTGTCATGAATCCATCTGTGTCCTTTGTTTATTATGCACATAGACCAAGGTGAGCGACACAGGCTCTTTAGAGCCTCTAGTTTATTTATTCTTGCCTTGATTAAGTCCCAGACTTCTGCAAATATTTACATGTTTATAATTGAATTTTTATTTGATTTTTTATTTAAAATTTGTATTCTACTACTAAATATACAAACACATGAGACATATCTCAAATGTTAAATTTTATGAAACATTCTAATTTACTTTGAAAGTATTTGAGTTTTTCCATCATTGAAAACTTGTTTTAGTCAAATTTACACCCCTCAACTTAATTTAATGTCAGATTGATTGTATTTTTTTTAATGTGAGATGTGAATTTAGGTCTGATTTTTGGGCCACTCTTTTCAACATGAAAAATCAAATATTTTTTTTATTTTTTAAAGTCTAATGTCTCAGATTAACCTGTGAATTTGGTTACTTTTTAAAATTTGTAAGATCTTTGTATTATTGTTATAAGTTCAAAAATAGTTTGATAAGTGTTCTCATCAAGGCATTGCCAATAAGGGCATATTGTTGGATATTTCTCTTGCTATGAAATCCATGAAAATTATATATCCATTTTATAATGAAGTAACAATATGTTCTGTTGTTTTTTTTTAAGTAATCTTGAAAGTATGTAAGAAAAATATTAGGAAAACACTATAAAATCCCAACAAAGTATTATGAAAAATGTATGTTGTGATATAATTTTACGATAGAAATCCTACAAAAAGTGCTTTTTGAAATCCAAAGTTGCTTTTTGAAAATATTTGGACCATGTGTGTTTTAACTCCTAATTCAGGCTGTTAAGGAAAAAAAAATCAGAGCTTTAAGATCAATTTGTTCAAAAATATTTTAAAACATTTACTCATAATACATGGTATTTTTTAAAGTGAGCCTTTTTACGAGGTGGTTTTACTGCTCTTAGTTTATGCAGGTATATAAGGTAGTAAACATTTTATATTTTCTTAAAAAAACTGCCATGACCAATAGTAATTTTATGTTTGTCATTGAAAGATAATAAGTCTTGCCTTGATTAAGTCACAGACTTCTGGAAATATTTACATGTTCATTAGTTGAATTTCTATTTTATTTTTTATTTAGAATTTGCATTTTACTACCAAATATACAAACACATGAGACATATCTCAAATGTAAAATTTTATGAAACATTCTAATTCAATCTCAAAGTATTTGAGTGTTTCCATCATTGAAAACTTGTTTTAGTCAAAGCTTGTTCAATTCAACTTTATTTACAAAGTAACACCCTCTACTTAATTTAATGTCAGCTTGATTGTATTTTTTTAATGTGAGAAGCGAATCATGTACATGTAGATCTGATTTTTGGGTCACCCTTTTCAACAGGAAAAACCAAATATTTTTTTCTAATTTTTTAAACTCTAATGTCTCAGATGAACCTGTGAATTTGGTTACTTTTTAAAATTTGTAAGATCTTTGTATTATTGTTATAAGTTCAAAAATAGTGTGATTAGTGTTCTCATCAAGGCATTGCAATAATGGCATGTTTTGGGGTGTTTCTCTTGCTATGAAATCCATGAAAATTATATATCAATTTTATAATGAAGTAACAATATGTTCTGGGTTTGTTTTTTTAGTAATCTTGAAAGTATGTAAGAAAAATATTTGGAAAACACTATAAAATCCCAACAAAGTATTATGAAAAATGTATGTTGTGATATAATTTACGGAAAGTGCTTTTTGAAATCCAATGGTGCTTTTTGAAAATATTTGGACCATGTGTGTTTTAACTCCTAATTTAGGCTGCTAAGAAAAAATACTCAGAGCTTTAAGATCAATTTGTTAAAAAAAAAATTTTTTTAATTTACTCATAATACATGGTATTTTTTACAGTGAGCCTTTTTGCCAGGTGGTTTTACTGCTCTAAGTTTATACCAATATATAAGGTAGTGAACATTTTATATTTTCTTAATATAACTGCCATGACCAATAGTAATTTTATGTTGATCATTGAAAGATATACCATTTGTTATTCCTCTTACGGAAATGAAATTAAAAAATAAAAACTGTATTTGTATTTGTTTTATATATTTTTTATGGTAATATATAGGAAAGATATATTTATCTTTTAAGAGAGATAAGAGGTGGTCCAGTGGTATACTGTGATACATATTTAGTAGTACCTTAGTGTCTTGATGGATAAAGGACTAATCATTAAAGAGTATATTTTATTTTATTTTATAGACAAAGTCCGACTAGAATAGTAATCGAAATCAAGTAGAAATCACAAGACTTGTAGATGAGATTTTGTGACAAAGCATTTAACAGAATAGACAAAGTTTGATTAGAATATTAATCGATTAATGTACTGAACTCCAAAGGTTATTTCAATTTTCTAAATCCACAAAACTGAAAATGTTGGGAAAAAAGTAATACAACATGTTGTAAACTTAATGTGTTCAACGTGCTTTCCTGTATTTACTTTCATCAGGAATGCTCAAATCCGAATACTAGTATTTAAAAGCCAAGGATGTATACCGAAACAGTTGAAGAGTTATATGATCAAAAAGGACATATAAAATAACCAAATTCATCTAAGGTCAACTTTGCCTGAGGGAGTATCAACCTTAGTTTCTTTATAATTTCAAAATTTAGAAACGAACAATTTTAGGAAATTTTTGATATAAAACAAGTCAGAACCGACCTCTGAGCTAATCATACTCTCGGGGACTGAAAACATTAAAACAGTGTGGCAGAAGATATCAAAGTGATATTCAAACTCATAAGCAAAAGACAAACCAACAACGTCATGAACAAATATGAAATACAAAAACGACTAAAAGACAATAGATTTTAGATGTGTATTGATTGATGATTTAGTCTTAGATGCATGATTTTGGTAGAGCCTGGGACTTTTGTGGTATAAACTCGACAAAGCGGCGGTGGCGGCATTAACTAACTTCTTAAAAGCTTTACAATTTAGAAGGTGAAAGATGCCTTATGTTATGAAGTTTTAGTCTGTCACATGTCCATTGTCCTTGACCTCATTTTCATGGTTCAGTGACTACTTGAAAACAAATGTTAAGATTTTTTGTAATGTTTCTCTCTTATTTTGAGTAATAAGATGACTATATATTTGGTATGTGCGTACCTTGCAAGGTCCTTGTGCCCGTCAGACAGTTTTAACTTGACCTCTACCTCATTTCATGATCAGTGAAAAGGTTAAGGTTTGGTGGTCAAGTCCATATTTCAGATACTATAAGCAATAGGTCTACTATATTTGGTGTATGGAAGGATTGTAAGATGTACATGTCCAAAAGGCATTGTCATCTAACAATGACCTCATTTTCAGTGGTCGAAGTTAAGTGTTTGAGTTTTTTTTATCTAATATATTTGGGACCATCAACATAATATCAATGGTTAGTAAAGAAGGCGAGACATTTGAGCGTGTGCACTCTTGTTTTAATAGTAACTGCGATTACTCTTTATAATTTTTGTTGTTTGCATGTGCAAGTACCCATCCACGTCCACTTTGTGTTTTTGTTAGATCTATCATTATGAGTTGAGCCTGTTTTAACTGATTATTATCGTTTGTTCTTATATTGTACTATTGCCCAACTTTCTGTATGTGCCTGTCCCAAGTCAGGCACCTGCAATTCAGTGGTTGTCGTGTGTTGCTGTGTAACGTATTTGTTCTCATTCATTATTTTGTACATAAATTAGGCCGTCAGTTTTCTCGTTTGAATTATTTTACAAAAAAACATTTGTGATTTCGTGGCCTTTTATAGCTGACTGCGGTATGGGCTTGGTTCAGTTTTAAAGGCATTACGATGATATATTAAGACATGTATGATGTAGTAAATAAACAACTATACTGAGCTTGAATTTGTATAGAAACAACATAAATGTAATGATTTTATTGCACAAATCGGCATTTTGGTAAAGGAAGTAAGTTCGTTATAAATTATTGATTTTGGTTGAGATTAGTCTAGTGTTTTAAATTTCCATGTTGTACGAACTTGCCTTTTACCTTAAGGGCTTCTTCCTCCATTTTGAATTTTAGAATTGCAGATAACAATCCGTCTATATCTTAAATGACATGTGCAATTTTCGAGAGTAATCTGTAATTCATTTCAAGACTTTTCATGTTATCATTGAAAATCATATCTACGACTGTATTTTACAGAAAACTGAATATTTTTGGTTCATTAATTTATTTTTTTTAACTTTGGGGAGATACATCAGATAAAGCAGAGACATAAAAAGTAATTATTACAATTTTGAAAAAAGCATAACAGCGTTTGACAATTATTTAAAAAATCTATGGATTTAAATGTTAATGCCTACCCCATCTACCCTTAGCTTGTAATTTGGTATTTCTGTTAGTACATGTTACGACACTTTATATCTCCACAGCAGGCGTTGCTGATTAACCACTAAATGTCACAAAAAAATCCCCTTCATTTGAATTTTTTAATTACCAATACCATAAGAATAACAATTTATTTATTGTTTATTTATTTATTTATCCATTGAGAACTGAAAGGTTTATTTATCGAATGAATACATGTAAGTTCGTCTTGTCTGCCACTTGTCATTTTTCTTGTCCAAATTAAGGTCACACTATTCCTATTCCATGAATATACAGACTGAGTAAAGAACATTTTATTGACTTCAGATTGTTTATTCATCATACTTTGGTACTAAACCTACTGTTATATCTTTTTTAATATGTTAATGCACTTTATGAACAACAAATGCATGATTTAAAAACGTTTATATTCGAATTCATTTTTGAAAGGAGCGTGTTTCCACAGGAAATAAACTCAATGAGAATACAATTAAAATACTTTAGTACGGAAAAATAGTTTTACCAAATTGTTTAGCTAAAACACAGGTGAAAGTCAGAGGTCAAGTCTTGAAATTGAATATGTTAGGTGTGGAAGAGTTTTCGATTTTTTATATAAAGAATTCTTTTTTTGTTATTTATTCTAATATAAACATATTAAAAAATCCTGGGAAAACCCAAAAAGATTATTTTATATCTAAAATCAAATCGAAAAATAAAGATATTCAAATTCAAATATAGCATGTAATTTAGTATGAAGGTAAAACCAATTGTATCGATTCATTTGCAGTTAGGCGTCTTGCAATTTGGTTTAATGTACTATCCTCGTAACATTAATACTACAATACTTTTTTTACAATTATGTCAAAGATCACTTGTTCGAAATAACCGGAAGAATAAGAAAATCCCCGGGTCATAAAAGGGAATACTCACAACGCCACTCAGCGTATGAACGCTTGTCACAGTAGTGAAAAGCTCTTCTTTTGGGCGATGGAACAATATATTTTAATGAACATTTGCTAATCAGACGTTGTTATTATAATACAAAATATCAACTATATCTTTTAGTTTATACTTTTTTGCGTGTTTTGATGACATTTATATTCTAATACATTTTTTGAAAAGTACGCGTTTTCAGGGGAAATAAACACAATACAAATGTGATACAAATACTGTTTACATATATACATGAATTTATTTGCTATATCATGCAGATCTGTTAGGCTTTTATTGGTCCAGTTGACACACATGCACTGATGTGTGCCTACTAAAATAGATGTTTGATGGGTATTTTTACGGATTTTCGAAACAACAGTATTTCTCGTTTAATGCACAAGTAATGTTGCCTGAAGATGTTTCTATGCTAAATCTTGAATCTTGACAACAAGTACATCATAACGACCTATAAACAGATAAATCTTAAATAACGTGTCAATTGGCCGTGATTTAGAGCGTCAGAGAAAATTATTTATTTACAATATGCATATTGATTCTAAAGTGGGTGTTAAATGGAAACCACCATTCATAGCCGACGATTTTGAGTTTTGTCAGGAGTGTACAAAATACAGCAATCATTCAATTCAACGTTTCGAGGACATTTTTGTATAATGATGATAAACCTCGTATGGCTTTGCTTGCAATCAATCTATTGAATACATTGTTAACAGATAAATCGCTTTCCTAATAAGCTTAGTATGATTCCGTATACCGTAAAGTTATCGAATTCTACTGGCCTGTTTCTGTATTATTACGAGTTACAGTCCATGACTAAAATCAGCAAGGACCCATCGAAACAACATCAGATTAGATAACACTTTTAGAAATTTCATTGATATATGGACTCTCAATAATGACGACCTCAGTATGTACCATCAATAGTTATTTCATATCGGTTAAGAACTAGCTTCTCTTATTGGATAAAAAGGCGCCATATGACATTCTTTATTCTTCAGTAATAAATTCAACCGGTCGTAACAGGCTTTTACATGTTAATGACCGGTGGGGTGGTTTCTCTGTTTAGATGTTAATGACCAGTGGGGCGTGGTTTCTCTGTTTAAATGTTAATGACCGGTGGGGCGTGGTTTCTCTATTTAGAGGGATGTCTCTTTAACATTTTCCAGTTTTCAATTTGAAATTGAATTTGTTGAATTGTTTACCATAAAATTATAGAAAACTTTATTTTTGTATTCGTATACTGACAAATTGCACTTAAATGAATGGCTGTGACTTATAGTTACATGTATCACTATGACTGGTCTTCACACTTTTCTAAAGAAATAATCATACAATAAATCGAGTTTGCTTTGAACATTTTGAATTTATGAGAATTTGTAAAAACATGGTTCTTTCAATG
>NW_027267078.1:0-5000 GCF_963676685.1 Mytilus edulis
GGTATCGACCGAAAAGCCGAGGTGCCGTGGGAGGTAAAAGTCGGAGCCATGCACGCCGGAATGGGCATACTACGCTCTACACTTCATCAAATGTTAATCCTCCCTCGACACCAGCCTTGGCCGTGTCCGCTTTTACTGTTTTTCCCATCGTTTGTCCCGTCTGGTTGGGGTTTTTTCAATATCGTTTTTCCCGTGTGTGTACCTGTGCCGACTGTGCCGGGGGGACCCCCGTTTGGTCGACGACAGCCTTTCTTCCGTGCGCCGGCCGTTTCCCGGTTGAGACCGGGGCGACCTTTGCGAGACGTGTCAGATGCGATGATACCAACGCTAGTACCGTGCGACTGATTTTTGCCTGCGTCTCTGGACCCATCGTGTTCGTACCCGGGACTGCTTACAACGGTGACCGTAGCCGGAGGCGTAGGGTCGTGCAGCCACTATGTCGCCTTTACCAACTGTCTGGGAACCGTGGAATGGACGAGAGATCGGACCGGCAAGTGCATGCCTCTTACCTTCCTTTACTACCGCGTCTATCCGACAGCGAAGATCGGGTCTTCACTGCTCCCATGATATGAAGTTGCACACGACGACTGGGGATTCCAAGATTTCAAAATTTTTCAAAATTTTAAAAGACGGCTCAGCCGGGGCAGGGGACGGTCGCCCGTCGATCCGACGATCCCCACTACCCATCCGACCCCTTACTTGTGGGCCGTTCTCACCCAGGAAGGAATTTTCGACATTTGAAGAAAAAAAAAAAAAAAAAAAAAAAAAATCATCGGGCCTGCTAGCGGGCGACCGCGGGTCTGGACGGCGGGTGAAGGTACGCGGTCGGCCTGCTAGCCGTCTACCACGGGTAAAGGTACGTGGACGGCCTGCTAGCGGGCTACCACGGGTAAAAGTAAGCGGACGGCCTGCTAGCGGGCTACCGCGGGTCTCGACGGCGGGGAAGGTACGCGGTCGGCCTGCTAGCGGGCTACCACGGGTACAGGTACGCGGTCGGCCTGCTAGCGGGCTACCACGGGGAAAGGTACGTGGACGGCCTGCTAGCGGGCTACCACGGGGAAAGGTACGTGGACGGCCTGCTAGCGGGCTACCACGGGGAAAGGAACGTGGACGGCCTGCTAGCGGACTACCGCGGGTCTCGACGGCGGGGAAGGTACGCGGTCGGCCTGCTAGCGGGCTACCACGGGGAAAGGTACGTGGACGGCCTGCTAGCGGGCTACCACGGGGAAAGGAACGTGGACGGCCTGCTAGCGGACTACCGCGGGTCTCGACGGCGGGGAAGGTACGCGGTCGGCCTGCTAGCGGGCTACCACGGGGAAAGGTACGTGGACGGCCTGCTAGCGGGCTACCGCGGGTCTCGACGGCTGGGAAGGTACGCGGTCGGCCTGCTAGCGGGCTACCACGGGTAAAGGTACGTGGACGGCCTGCTAGCGGGACTACCGCGGGTCTCGACGGCGGGGAAGGTACGCGGTCGGCTGCTAGCGGGCTACCACGGGGAAAGGTACGTGGACGGCCTGCTAGCGGGCTACCGCGGGTCTCGACGGCGGGGAAGGTACGCGGTCGGCCTGCTAGCGGGCTACCACGGGTAAAGGTACGTGGACGGCCTGCTAGCGGGCTACCGCGGGTCTCGACGGCTGGGGAAGGTACGCGGTCGGCCTGCTAGCGGGCTACCACGGGGAAAGGTACGTGGACGGCCTGCTAGCGGGGCTACCGCGGGTCTCGACGGCTGGGAAGGTACGCGGTCGGCCTGCTAGCGGGCTACCACGGGGAAAGGTACGTGGACGGCCTGCTAGCGGGCTACCGCGGGTCTCGACGGCTGGGAAGGTACGCGGTCGGCCTGCTAGCGGGCTACCACGGGTAAAGGTACGTGGACGGCCTGCTAGCGGGCTACCGCGCGGGTCTCGACGGCGGGGAAGGTACGCGTCGGCCTGCTAGCGGGCTACCACGGGTAAAGGTACGTGGTCGGCCTGCTAGCGGGCTACCACGGGTAAAGGTACGTGGACGGGCCTGCTAGCGGCCTACCACGGGTAACAGTAAGCGGACGGCCTGCTAGCGGGCTACCGCGGGGTCTCGACGGCTGGGAAGGTACGCGGTCGGCCCTGCTAGCGGGCTACCACGGGTAAAGGTACGTGGACGGCCTGCTAGCGGGCTACCGCGGGTCTCGACGGCGGGGAAGGTACGCGGTCGGCCTGCTAGCGGGCTACCACGGGTAAAGGTACGTGGTCGGCCTGCTAGCGGGCTACCACGGGTAAAGGTACGTGGACGGGCCTGCTAGCGGCCTACCACGGGTAACAGTAAGCGGACGGCCTGCTAGCGGGCTACCGCGGGTCTCGACGGCTGGGAAGGTACGCGGTCGGCCTGCTAGCGGGCTACCACGGGTAAAGGTACGTGGACGGCCTGCTAGCGGGCTACCGCGGGTCTCGACGGCGGGGAAGGTACGCGGTCGGCCTGCTAGCGGGCTACCACGGGTAAAGGTACGTGGTCGGCCTGCTAGCGGGCTACCACGGGTAAAGGTACGTGGACGGGCCTGCTAGCGGCCTACCACGGGTAACAGTAAGCGGACGGCCTGCTAGCGGGCTACCGCGGGTCTCGACGGCTGGGAAGGTACGCGGTCGGCCTGCTAGCGGGCTACCACGGGTAAAGGTACGTGGACGGCCTGCTAGCGGGCTACCGCGGGTCTCGACGGCGGGGAAGGTACGCGGTCGGCCTGCTAGCGGGCTACCACGGGGAAAGGTACGTGGACGGCCTGCTAGCGGGCTACCGCGGGTCTCGACGGCTGGGAAGGTACGCGGTCGGCCTGCTAGCGGGCTACCACGGGGAAAGGTACGTGGACGGCCTGCTAGCGGGCTACCGCGGGTCTCGACGGCTGGGAAGGTACGCGGTCGGCCTGCTAGCGGGCTACCACGGGTAAAGGTACGTGGTCGGCCTGCTAGCGGGCTACCACGGGTAAAGGTACGTGGACGGGCCTGCTAGCGGCCTACCACGGGTAACAGTAAGCGGACGGCCTGCTAGCGGGCTACCGCGGGTCTCGACGGCTGGGAAGGTACGCGGTCGGCCTGCTAGCGGGCTACCACGGGTAAAGGTACGTGGTCGGCCTGCTAGCGGGCTACCGCGGGTAAAGGTACTCGGACGGCCTGCTAGCGGGCTACCACGGGTAAAAGGTACGTGGTCGACCTGCTAGCGGGCTGCCGCGGGTGAAGGTACGCGGACGGCCTGCTTTGCGCGCTACCACGGCTGTCGACGGCGGGGAAGGTACGTGGTCGACCTGCTAGCTAGCGGGCTACCACGGGTAAAAGGTACGTGGTCGGCCTGCTAGCGGGCTACCACGGGGAAAGGTACGTGGCAGGCCGACCACGTACCTTTACCCGCGGTCGAGACCCGCGGTAGCCCGCTAGCAGGCCTACCACGTACCTCTCCCCGCGGTACCCCGCTAGCAGGCCGACCACGTTACCTTCACCCACTCTTTCAAACCTTTTTTTATAAGGGCCACCGTGCCGTTATAAGCTCCAGAGACAAGCCGTACAGCTTGTCTCTGGCACCTTATATGGTCCGCGTTGGAGCATATATGGTCCGGGCTGGACCATATATGAACCAAACCTTTCTCTGACGCGACTTGGTGGACCATCGAAGGTCCAACGGATCTCTCTCTGTGGACCATATAAGGTGCACGGTGGGCCTTAAATGGTCCAGCGGGACTCTAGCGGGTCTCGATAACTACTAGGGTTAGGGTTAGGGTTAGGGTTAGGGTTAGGGTTAGGGTTAGGGTTAGGGTTAGGGTTAGGGTTAGGGTTAGGGTTAGGGTTAGGGTTAGGGTTAGGGTTAGGGTTAGGGTTAGGGTTAGGGTTAGGGTTAGGGTTAGGGTTAGGGTTAGGGTTAGGGTTAGGGTTAGGGTTAGGGTTAGGGTTAGGGTTAGGGTTAGGGCTAGGGCTAGGGCTAGGGCTAGGGCTAGGGCTAGGGCTAGGGCTAGGGTTAGGGTTAGGGTTAGGGTTAGGGTTACGGCTAGGCTTAGGGCTAGGCTTAGCACCCACTGTAACCCTAGCTTATGTCCTGAGACAACCCTAGTTCAAACCTTCGCGAAGGTGTCGGACGCCAGCACACGGCCGATCAAGAGGGTGTACGATGCCTGCCTTCGTTACCTGACATTTTATCGTATCATGGAGAGACCTGCTGTAATATTCTTACGTGCGGCTTCCCGATGACAAAAAAAAAAATTGTTAAGACATACTTTTTGACTGGGGTATAGTTGGCCGGCCTTCGATGGTCGAGACGCTTACGTTCGGCTTCCCGATGAAAAAATTCCCAAGGGTCAACATTTTTTACCGACGATAAAGGTGGCCGAGAGACCCGCGGTAGCCCGCCCGCGTCTAACGTGCGACACCTCGATGAAAATTTCACCCTCGTAAAAATTTTTTTACCGAGGGTATAGTTTGCCGGCCTCGATGGTCGAGAGACCCGCGGTAGCCCGTCCGCGTCTAACGTGCGACACCTCGATGAAAATTTCACCCTCGTAAAATTTTTTTTACCGAGGGTATAGTTTGCCGGCCTCGATGGTCGAGAGACCCGCGGTAGCCCGTCCGCGTCTAACGTGCGACACCTCGATGAAAATTTCACCCTCGTAAAAATTTTTTTACCGAGGGTATAGTTTGCCGGCCTCGATGGTCGAGAGACCCGCGGTAGCCCGTCCGCGTCTAACGTGCGACACCTCGATGAAAATTTCACCCTCGTAAAAATTTTTTACCGAGGGTATAGTTTGCCGGCCTCGATGGTCGAGAGACCCGCGGTAGCCCGTCCGCGTCTAACGTGCGACACCTCGATGAAAATTTCACCCTCGTAAAAATTTTTTTACCGAGGGTATAGTTTGCCGGCCTCGATGGTCGAGAGACCCGCGGTAGCCCGTCCGCGTCTAACGTGCGACACCTCGATGAAAATTTCACCCTCGTAAAAATTTTTTTACCGAGGGTATAGTTTGCCGGCCTCGATGGTCGAGAGACCCGCGGTAG